>NC_048444.1:24954647-25167943 GCF_004353265.1 Vitis riparia
AAATTTTTATTGTAAATTTGATTTTTTTTTTTTTTGGGAAAAGATTGGATGAAATATTAAAAGTAGGAAAAACAATATCAGGGCTAAAAAGAAATTGTATGATTTCAATCAATTTTAAGTGTAATTTGAGATCTCTCCAAATTTTTAATGTATCGTTTTTAAAATTTGTGGAGGATGTTTTTCATCATTCCTAAGCCTCATTCTTACGGTTTTCCTTTCACTATTCTATATCTATGTAGTACAAGTATGTTTAAAAAATACCTTATTTCAAGAATAAATTCTAAAAAAAATGGTTTTTTTTATCATAAATTATTAAATATATTTTTGAGTGTGAAAAATAGTTAAAACTCTTTTTTAAAACCATTCAAAACATGCTCTAAGGTTTTGATGAGGCGGTTGTTTAGAAAACACCACAGCCTATGATGCTTGTATTTTCAAGCAAAGCAAGTATATTCAGCCTTAGATTCCTTCATGAGTGCAAGTAATTATTATTGTTGACCCTACTGTCTACTCTAAACAGAAAAGCTTGTTATATTATTAGTTGGCTTTTCAATCATTTTGACGAAAAAGTGACCAAACAAAAAAAGAGAAAGAAAAAGGGGCAGGAACATGATGATGGCACAACCTTTTTCAAAAGCATGATCACGATCCGTGATTCCATTGTCTGCCACTCAAGCAAAATTAAACTGGGAGCATTATGTAAATATGCAGCATTATGAAACAAAAGAAAAAAATGGAACTCAGAGACCAAAAAAAGTTATCTCTTTTATGCATTATAATAGTGTCCTCTCCATTGTGCCAATTAAAGCCCTTTTCTTTTCCTTTCTTTTTGACTCACTTGAACGGCACCATTTTTAGGCCTCCACCTCACCTACCATTTTAGTGGCAAACAAAAAAAATGAGAAAAGAGGGAGGAACACGACGAAGATGGCGCAAACTTTTCCAAAAACATGATCACGATCCATGATTCCATTATCTGTTACTAAAGCAAAAATATATTCAAAGAATAAAAATCTCTCTTTCATGCATTGTAATGTGTTTTGAGTCCAAATAGCCCATTTATTAAAAAAAAATAAAAATCTAACCATTTTTTGAAATTTAGATTCAAATTGATCTTTTTGATGCCACGTAAGCGTCATATCATTAAAAAATATATTTTTTTCATCATTTTAATTAAAATATCAATTGACAATAATTGAAACTTTATTTTTAAACTAAAACCTCAATTGATAATTGATGCTTTATTTTTTAACTAAAGTCGTAATTGATTTTTAATAGTTATATTAAAAATCAAACTAATGAAAAGTTTTTATCATGTCATTTTTTTTAATTTTTTTATTTTAACACTACTTGGAAATCAATACTTTGATGAGACTCGGCATGCACGTCAAAACTATTTCAAATAAATATAATAAAAGACTTGGTTGAAGATTATATTATAAAAAATGACTTTATATTTCATATAATATTGCATAAAAAAACTCATCTGTATGGCTCCCAGCTCCCAAATAAGTCATGTGGATTAGTTCAGAGGTCCATTTCTTATATATATATATAGAAAGAGAAGACAGTACTGACGTGGATTGGATAAATATTAAAATAATTTTAAATCCAAAAATATTTTATTCAAAATTAAACTAATGAAAAATTATTTCATCAACTTTTTTATTTCAACATTATAATTAGCTGGAAATCAATACAGTGATGACATCATCCACTCTTTTAAAACTCCTGAAAATAAACCCCATGCGTACTTATTATACTAATTTAAATAAATATAATAAAAGACTTGGTTGAAGATTATATTATAAAAAGAAGACTTTATATTTCATATATAATACACAAATCTTGTCTCTGTATGGCTCCCACCTTCCAAACAAGTCTTTGGATTAGTTGAGAGGTCTATTTCTTTAAGAATAAATTAGAGTGATGCTTTGAAATTTAGCAAAAGTTACCGGTAAACCAATATAAATATAGATAGTTGAGAGTATAGATTATGGCTCCTACCTCCCAAACAAGTCTTTGGATTAGTTGAGATGTCTATTTCTTTAAGAATAAATTAGAGTGATGCTTTGAATCTTTAGCAAAGTTACAAGTAAACCAATATAAATTTAGATTAGTTTAGAGTATATATATATATATTATAATAACTTAATATAATTTAATAAATTGATTTAAATCATAAATAGATTAAGCATATTTTATTAATATAATTAATTTATTCTAAATCCTAAATAAATATCTTTTACCTTAATTGCTCACATCTTGTGAGAATTTCTTTATATTCATATTCTATATTTAGGAATCATTTTTTAAAAATAAATATTTGATAGTAGTTTTCTATTTCTACAAGATTTTTAATATGATTGTTTAACAAATAAATGTGTTATTTAAAATTAATGAAAGTAAATATTGATTAAAATTAATAAGGATAAAATTATATTTATTTATAGTTATTCTAACTCCGCTTATGAAAGCATCAATTGAAAAGGAATTTTTTTTTTCAAATACAAGGAATTTTCTCAAAAAAAGTGAAAGTTTTCATGGATAGATTAATCTTTTAAAAAATAATGTTATTCCATAAACCCAGTCTTAGAAAAAAAAAATCATAAATGAGATTTTAAAAAATAAATTATTTATAAATATATTTAGAATATTATTTAAAATATGTTTTATTAATAGAATGTGATAATAATTGAGTCAAGTCACGATGTCAAAAAGCAAACAGATACTTTGATATATCTTAAAAGAAAAAGGATGTTAAGTTAAAAATTAACCTAATAAAAAGTTATCATCATATCAAATTATTTTATTTTAACACTATCAGGAAAGCCATACTTTGATGTGACCCATCATCAACTCTTTTAAACCTCTAAAAATAAACCCCATGACCTGGAACGCACGTTAAATTATTTCAAATAAATGTAATAAAAGACTAGTTGAAGATTATATTATGAAATAAAACTTTATATTTCATATGTATCACACAAAAACTTGTCCTTATGGCTCCCAGCTCCCAAACAAGTCACATGGGTTCAGAGGTCTATTTCTTTAAGAATAACGTAGAACGATGCTTTGAACATCCAACATATGTAAGAAAAGACATTCGGCAAATTTAAATCAAACGTAATAAAAGACTTGGTCCAAGATCATGTATCTTATCGAATAAAAAATGACTTATTATTTTATATTGTATATATCGAAGTCGTGAAGGCATATCAAACAATGGATTCATCGAATCTTCATAAAAATACAAAATCTAATTTTACTCAAAACTTTTCTAAATGAATTAAGAACTATAGAGCATGTTTGCTAATTATTTTTAAAAATAATTTTAAAAATAGTTTTTGAAAACTATTTTTAATATTTTGTATAACAAAAGTCTATTTAAAAACTTGAAATGTTTTAAACCTATTTTTAATATTTTTAAATATATTTTAAAAATAATTTTTACATCTAACATTTCATTTTGAATAATTTTATATATTTGTATAATTATTTTTTAAAACAGTTATAAAAAAATAATTTAATTTTATTTGAAAATATTTTGTTTTTTTTGTTCTTTAAAACATAAATAGAAAACGATTTTTGAATGCTAAATATGTTTTCTTGACTTTTTATCATAGAGAATAAAAAACTATTATTAAAAACAGTTGTTAAATAGACTCATAGTTTATAAATAAATATACGAAAATGTCATAATTTGAAAGTTTATCACAATTAACAAAGAATAGGGCATGTGAAAGAAAAAAGATCTTAATAGGGTCATGATCCAATGAAAGTAGTGTAAATTCCTTATATTGCTAAATATAAAATGTAGGGTTACCTTTTTGGACTCCTACATAAAAGATGGACTAAAATAAGCAAAACAAGAGAGAAGATATTATAGTAGTAAAATAATCACTTAATTTTAATATAATGGGAGTTCAAGGGCAAAATAACTCTTTTATATATATATAAAAAAATTCACCGTATAAGCCATTTACAAAATTTTAATTACAAATTAAACCCTTAGTCATATCATAAAAAAAAAAAAAAAAAATCAAAATTCAAGTTGAAGTCGGTAATTGAAGCTTCATTTATAAAATAAAGTCTTAATTGGTAATTGAACTTAATTTATAAACTGAAACCATAATTAATAATTGATATTTTATTTTTTAAAAATCTCAATTGTAAATTGAGGCTTTAGTTATTTTTTTCACTTTAAAATTTAATTAAAAATATTAAATTACAAATTATTATTAAAATTAAAAATATATACGTTAATAATAAAAATTTATATATTTAAACTTAAAGGCTTAGTATTACTTCAATAAAGATATATTGATAAATATAATAATAAATAAATATTTTATTTATTAATAAATTAATAATCTTAAAATAATAAAGTTATATAATATATAAATAAGCTATAAATTCTATAATTTATTAATTTAAATATTTAATTTATTGTATTTTTAAGATATTAATTTATTTATATTTTGAAAATTTATCTTTATTGAAATAATAATATATTCATAATTTATTTTTTTTTTTTAAAGCATATGTTTATAATTTTAGGTAAAAAAAAATACTATTATTTATACACACGATATATATGCCTTCAAGATATATTTTGAAATTAATTAATGAAATGAATTCGAAAAAGTCTATTAATAATTTTTAGTAGTTTTATCAAAGTCACAAAATATACCTATTAATAATATATTTATATTTAATTATATTTATATTAAATAAATACCAATTATTTTAATAAAATTAAATAAAAATATTTTTATATCAAATTAAAAATATTAATTATTTAATTTTATATATTATTATTTTTTAAATAATGAGATAAGTTTATTAATTATTTACATATTTTTAATAAATATAAAATTAAAATAATATAGTATTTTTATTTTAAAATTTTAAAATTAAATATTTTAAATAAAATAACATAATTTTAAAATTAAAGCTATAGTTGTTGACTATGATTTTTGACCGTTTAAAAAAAATAAGTTGGTAGTCATTAATTACGACTTTATGATATGATAATTTACGTGGCATAAGCATAGATGAAGCATTATTATTACGGTTTTATGATATGACAATTTACGTGGTATGAAGCATTATTTTGAAAATCGGTTTATTTTATGGATTTTTTTTTTTAATGTCCCGTTTTGGTTCAAAATTTGAATGTGAAAGGCAAAGAGTTGGTACGACAGGATTACGCAAGAACCGCCTATAATACAAAACCAAGTAGAGTGTTATGGCTTTAGGTGTAGAGAGGGTAATAATGCATTGGGTTGTGGATTGTCAAGTCATGACCATTAATCCTGTTGTCAAACTCCCATCCGTGTCAGACTGCAGAAGTTTAATAATAAAGGTATTGTCGCGTTGAGAAGTAGAAAGCATAACAATTTTGTGGCTTCGGTCACCACACCTTTATTTTTTACCCAATACAAATAAGCCGCGTGTAAGGTTTAGAAGAATAAAAACTTCAAAAAAACCAATACTTCAAGTTACCAACCGGTGGCAATGGATGAAAATTTCTACCGGGGATATTGGATTTCGATGGTCGTCGAAACGAAACAGGATCGAAAAACAAAGGTTTGGCATAAACCTTGCCACCACGGGGGCAAGCTCACCCTTCTATATATATGTATTAAAAATTATCATATAAACAAAATATTAAAACAATATTTTAAACAATAAATTAATTATAATTATTTATAATTAAATGAAAATTTGTTATTTAATTAATTATAAAAATTATCATAATAATTTTATTTATAGTGTTTTAAATATTATTAATATATTAATTAAATATTAAAAAATCAAATCTATATCATCATTTATTTTATACCATTTAATACAATTAAATTAAATGTATCATAATTTTAATATTAAATGTATTTTAAAATTAGACTTATTATAATAAAAATTATAATATTATTATCGGATAATATACGATGTAATTTAATAATGAATATTTACTTATAAAATTTATATTTATATTACACATATTAAATTATTCAAAAAAACAACTTTAAAATGTTTATTATACTTCTAATTATATTTTTATAAAGTTTTTTCTTACATTTTCATTAGTTTTGATAATTTTTAAGCTTATTGAATTTTTTTCCAAAATATCGACCAATATATTTCCGATGTATCCGTAAAATCGAATTGCTAATATATCGATGATTACTGATATTTTCATTATTGTCAATGACCATATCTTTAAAAGGAGGTAATCTCATACACTTTATATTTAAATTATCTTTCCAACCACCAATTATATTATTGAACAATTTATTTTATAAAAATTGTAAAATATTTAAAATTTTGTAAAAATAATAATTTGCCACTTATTTTATGATATAAGGTTTTAATACTAAGACCTTGTGAAAAAAAATCATTTATAATTAAATTAAAATGAGTATTTATTATTAAAAATCAGAATTATAATAAATCAATTATGAATTAAAAATGGTATTATTAATTGCAATTTAAATTTTTTTATATAGGAGATTGGATTAAATATTGAAAGCATTTTTTGGAAGTGAAAAAAAATTGAGAATTTTGGAGAGTGCCAAGAACGTGGGAATGGTGCAAAAATGTGAGGACATTTTTGTGTTTTTAATTTAAAATTTTTTTGTGCCTAACTTCCATCATTTACAAGGATGATTAGTATATCTAAACATGATGCTATTAGAAGTGTCAAAAAATTTAAAAATTAGAAAAAGAAGAGGGTACGAATGTAATCAGTCTTTTAAAACAATGTCATAACTATTTGGAGTGGAATTTTTTTTTAAATAATATAAGTATTTATTGTTAATTAGTAATTGAAAATTGTATTATTAAATTTTTATTGTAAATTTGATTTTTTTTTTTTTTGGGAAAAGATTGGATGAAATATTAAAAGTAGGAAAAACAATATCAGGGTTAAAAAGAAATTGTATGATTTCAATCAATTCTAAGTGTAATTTGAGATCTCTCCAAATTTTTAATGTATCGTTTTTTAAATTTGTGGAGGATGTTTTTCATCATTCCTAAGCCTCATTAGTATGGTTTTCCTTTCACTATTCTATATCTATGTAGTACAAGTATGTTTAAAAAATACCTTATTTCAAGAATAAATTCTAAAAAAAATGGTTTTTTTTTATCATAAATTATTAAATATATTTTTGAGTGTGAAAAATAGTTAAAACTCTTTTTTAAAACCATTGAAAACATGCTCTAAGGTTTTGATGAGGCGGTTGTTTAGAAAACACCACAACCTATGATGCTTGTATTTTCAAGCAAAGCAAGTATATTCAGCCTTAGATTCCTTCATGAGTGCAAGTAATTATTATTGTTGACCCTACTGTCTACTCTAAACAGAAAAGCTTGTTACATTATTAGCTGACTTTTCAATCATTTTGACGAAAAAGTGACCAAACAAAAAAAGAGAAAGAAAGAGGGGCAGGAACACGACGATGGCGCAACCTTTTTCAAAAGCATGATCACGATCCGTGATTCCATTGTCTGCCACTCAAGCAAAATTAAACTGGGAGAATTATGTAAATATGCAGCATTATGAAACAAAAGAAAAAATGGAACTCAAAGACAAAAAAAAGTATCTCTTTTATGCATTATAATAGTGTCCTCTCCATTGTGCCAATTAAAGCCCTTTTCTTTTCCTTTCTTTTTGACTCACTTGAACGGCACCATTTTTAGGCCTCCACCTCACCTACCATTTTAGTGGCAAACAAAAAAAAGAGAAAGAGAGAAAGAGGGAGGAACACGACGAAGATGCGCAAACTTTTCCAAAAACATGATCACGATCCATGATTCCATTATCTGCTACTAAAGCAAAAATATATTCAAAGAATAAAAATCTCTCTTTCATCCATTATAATGTGTTTTGGGTCCAAATAGCCCATTTATTAAAAAAAAAAAATCTAATTATTTTTTGAAACTTAGATTCAAATTGACCTCTTTGATGCCACATAAGCGTCATATTATTAAAAAAATATATATTTTTCATTATTTTAATTAAAATCTCAATTGACAATAATTAAAACTTTATTTTTAAATTAAAACCTTAATTGATAATTGATGCTTTATTTTTTAACTAAAGTCGCAATTGATTTTTAATAGTTATATTAAAAATCAAACTAATGAAAAGTTTTTATCATGTCATTTTTTTTATTTTTTTATTTTAACACTACCTGGAAATCAATACTTTGATGAGACTCGGCATGCACGTCAAAACTATTTCAAATAAATATAATAAAAGACTTGGTTGAAGATTATATTATAAAAAATGACTTTATATTTCATATAATATTGCATAAAAAAACTCATCTGTATGGCTCCCAGCTCCCAAATAAGTCATGTGGATTAGTTCAGAGGTCCATTTCTTATATATATATAAAGAGAAGACAGTACTGACATGGATTGGATAAATATTAAAATAATTTTAAATCCAAAAATATTTTATTCAAAATTAAACTAATGAAAAATTATTTCATCAACTTTTTTATTTCAACATTATAATTAGCTGGAAATCAATACAGTGATGACATCATCCACTCTTTTAAAACTCCTGAAAATAAACCCCATGCGTACTTATTATACTAATTTAAATAAATATAATAAAAGACTTGGTTGAAGATTATATTATAAAAAGAAGACTTTATATTTCATATATAATACACAAATCTTGTCTCTGTATGGCTCCCACCTTCCAAACAAGTCTTTGGATTAGTTGAGAGGTCTATTTCTTTAAGAATAAATTAGAGTGATGCTTTGAAATTTAACAAAAGTTACAGGTAAACCAATATAAATATAGATAGTTGAGAGTATAGATTATGGCTCCTACCTCCCAAACAAGTCTTTGGATTAGTTGAGAGGTCTATTTCTTTAAGAATAAATTAGAGTGATGCTTTGAATCTTTAGCAAAGTTACAAGTAAACCAATATAAATTTAGATTAGTTTAGAGTATATATATATATTATAATAACTTAATATAATTTAATAAATTGATTTAAATCATAAATAGATTAAGCATATTTTATTAATATAATTAATTTATTCTAAATCCTAAATAAATTCTTTTACCTTAATTGCTCACATCTTGTGAGAATTTCTTTTATATTCATATTCTATATTTAGGAATCATTTTTTAAAAATAAATATTTGATAGTAGTTTTCTATTTCTACAAGATTTTTAATATGATTGTTTAACAAATAAATGTTATTTAAAATTAATGAAAGTAAATATTGATTAAAATTAATAAGGATAAAATTATATTTATTTATAGTTATTCTAACTCCGCTTATGAAAGCATCAATTGAAAAGGAATTTTTTTTTTCAAATACAAGGAATTTTCTCAAAAAAAGTGAAAGTTTTCATGGATAGATTAATCTTTTAAAAAATAATGTTATTCCATAAACCCAGTCTTAGAAAAAAAAAATCATAAATGAGATTTTAAAAATATAAATTATTTATAAATATATTTAGAATATTATTTTAAAATATGTTTTATTAATAGAATGTGATAATAATTGACTCAAGTCACTGATGTCAAAAAGCAAACAGATACTTTGATAAATCTTAAAAGAAAAAGGATGTTAAGTTAAAAATTAACCTAATAAAAAGTTATCATCATATCAAATTATTTTATTTTAACACTATCAGGAAAGCCATACTTTGATGTGACCCATCATCAACTCTTTTAAACCTCTAAAAATAAACCCCATGACCTGGAACGCACGTTAAATTATTTCAAATAAATGTAATAAAAGACTAGTTGAAGATTATATTATGAAATAAAACTTTATATTTCACATGTATCACACAAAAACTTGTCCTTATGGCTCCCAGCTCCCAAACAAGTCACATGGGTTCAGAGGTCTATTTCTTTAAGAATAACGTGGAATGATGCTTTGAACATCCAACATATGTAAGAAAAGACATTCGGCAAATTTAAATCAAACGTAATAAAAGACTTGGTCCAAGATCATGTATCTTATCGAATAAAAAATGACTTATTATTTTATATTGTATATATCGAAGTCGTGAAGGCATATCAAACAATGGATTCATCGAATCTTCATAAAAATACAAAATCTAATTTTACTCAAAACTTTTCTAAATGAATTAAGAACTATAGAGCATGTTTCCTAATTATTTTTAAAAATAATTTTAGAAAATAGTTTTTGAAAACTATTTTTAATATTTTGTATAACAAAAGTCTATTTAAAAATTTAAAATGTTTTAAACCTATTTTTAATATTTTTAAATATATTTTAAAAATAATTTTTACATCTAACATTTCATTTTGAATAATTTTATATATTTGTATAATTATTTTTTAAAACAGTTATAAAAAAATAATTTAATTTTATTTGAAAATATTTTGTTTTTTTTGTTCTTTAAAACATAAATAGAAAACGATTTTTGAATGCTAAATATGTTTTCTTGACTTTTTATCATAGAGAATAAAAAACTATTATTAAAAACAGTTGTTAAATAGACTCATAGTTTATAAATAAATATACGAAAATATCATAATTTGAAAGTTTATCACAATTAACAAAGAATTAGGGCATGTGAAAGAAAAAAGATCTTAACAGGTCATGATCCAATGAAAGTAGTGTAAATTCCTTATATTGCTAAATATAAAATGTAGGGGTACCTTTTTGGACTCCTATTTATGATGGACTAAAATAAGCAAAACAAGAGAGAAGATATTATAGTAGTAAAATAATCACTTAATTTTAATATAATGGGAGTTCGAGGGCAAAATAACTCTTTTATATATATATATAAAAAAAAATCACCGTATAAGCCATTTACAAAATTTTAATTACAAATTAAACCCTTAGTTATAGCATTAAAAATAAATAAAAAAATCAAAATTCAAGTTGAAGCGGTAACTGAAGCTTCATTTATAAAATAAAGTCTTAATTGATAATTGAACTTAATTTATAAACTGAAACCATAATTAATAATTGATATTTTATTTTTTTAAAATCTCAATTGTAAATTGAGGCTTTAGTTATTTTTTTTACTTTAAAATTTAATTAAAAATATTAAATTTAAAATTATTATTAAAATTAAAAATATATACGTTAATAATAAAAATTTTATATATTTAAACTTAAAGGCTTAGTATTACTTCAATAAAGATATATTGATAAATATAATAATAAATAAATATTTTATTTATTAATAAATTAATAATCTTAAAATAATAAAGTTATATAATATATAAATAAGCTATAAAATTCTATAATTTATTAATTTAAAATATTTAATTTATTGTATTTTTAAGATATTAATTTATTTATATTTTGACAAATTTATCTTTATTGAAATAATAATATATTCATAAGTTTTATTTATTTTTATGATTTTAAAGCATATGTTTATAATTTTAGGTAAAAAAAAAAATACTATTATTTATACACACGATATATATGCCTTCAAGATATATTTTGAAATTAATTAATGAAATGAATTCGAAAAAGTCTATTAATAATTTTTAGTAGTTTTATCAAAGTCACAAAATATACCCATTAATAATATATTTATAATTAATTATATTTATATTAAATAAATACCAATTATTTTAATAAAATTAAATAAAAATATTTTTATATCAAATTAAAAATATTAATTATTTAATTTTATATATTATTATTTTTTAAATAATGAGATAAGTCTATTAATTATTTACATATGTTTAATAAATATAAAATTAAAATAATATAGTATTTTATTTAAAAAAATTAAAATTAAATATTTTAAATAAAATAACATAATTTTAAAATTAAAGTCATAGTTGTTGACTATAATTTTTGACCGTTTAAAAAAATAAGATGGTAGTCATTAATTACGATTTTATGATATGATAATTTTCGTGGCATAAGCATAGATGAAGCATTATTATTATGGTTTTATGATATGACAATTTATGTGGTATAAAGCATTATTTTGAAAACCGGTTTATTTTATGGATTTTTTTTTTTAATGTCCCATTTTGGTTCAAAATTTGAATGTAATGGGTAGAGAGTTGATACGACAGGATTACGCAAGAACCGCCTATAATACAAAACCAAGTAGAGTGTTACGGCTTTAGGTGTAGAGAGGGTAATAATGCATTGGGTTGTGGACAGTCAAGTCATGACCATTAATCCTGTTATCAAACTCCCATCCGTGCCTGCAGAAGTCTAATAATGAAGGTATTGTCGCGTTGAAAAGTAGAAAGCATAATCATTTTGTGGCTTCGGTGACCATACCTTTATTTTTTACCCGATACAAATAAACCACGTGTAAGGTTTAGAAGAATAAAAACTTCAAAAAAACCAATACTTCAAGTTACCAATCGGTGGCAATGGATGAAATTTTTTACTGGGGATATTGGATTTCGATGGTCGTCAAAACGAAACAGGATTGAAAAACAAAGGTTTGGCATAAACCTTGCCACCACCGGGGCAAGCTCACCGCTTCTATATATATGTATTAAAAATTATCATATAAACAAAATATTAAAACAATATTTTAAACATTAAATTAATTATAATTATTTTATAATTAAATGAAAATTTGTTATTTAATTAATTATAAAAATTATCATAATAATTTTATTTATAGTGTTTTAAATATTATTAATATATTAATTAAATATTAAAAAATCAAATCTATATCATCATTTATTTTATACTATTTAATACAATTAAATTAAATATATCATAATTTTAATATTAAATATGTTTTAAAATTAGACTTATTATAATAAAAAATTATAATATTATTATCGGATAATATACAATGTAATTTAATAATGAATATTTACTTATAAAATTTATATTTATATTTTTTATTCATGCATATAATATTATTATCAAATGCATATATTAAATTATTTAATAAAACAACTTTAAAATATTTATTATACTTCTAATTATATTTTTATAAAGTTTTTCTTACATTTCCATTAGTTTTGATAAATTTTAGACTTATCGAAATTTTTTCCAAAATATCAATCAATATATTTCCGATATATCGTAAAATCGAATTGCTGATATAACGGTAATTACTAATATTTTTATTATTGTCGTGGACCATATCTTTAAAAGGAAGCAATCTCATGCACTTTATATTTAAATTATCTTTTCAACCACCAATTATATTATTGACCAATTTATTTTATAAAAATTGTTAAATATTTAAAATTTTGTAAAAATAATAATTTGCCACTTTTTTTATGATATGAGGTTTTAATATTGAGACCTTGTGAAAAAAATCATTTATAATTAAATTAAATTGAGTATTTATTATTAAAAATCAGAATTATAATAAATCAATTAGTAATTAAAAATGGTATCATTAATTGCAATTTAATTTTTTTTATATAGGAGATTGGATTAAATATTGAAAGCATTTTTTGGAAGTGAAAAAAAATTGAGAAATTTAGAGAGTGCCAAGAACGTGGGAATGGTACAATTTTTTTTTTTTTTTTTTAATTTAAAATTTTTTTGTGCCTAACTTCCATCATTTACAAGGATGATTAGTATACCTAAACAATATTGATGCTATTAGAAGTGTCAAAAAATTTAAAAATTAGAAAAAGTAGAGGTACGAATGTAATTAGTCTTTTAAAACAATGTCATAACTATTTGGAGTGGATTTTTTTTTAAAAATAATATAAGTATTTATTGTTAATTAGTAATTGAAAATTGTATTATTAAATTTTTATTGTAAATTTGATTTTTTTTTTTGGGGAAAAGATTGGATGAAATATTAAAAGTAGGAAAAACAATACCATGGTTAATTGAAGTCGAAAAAGAAATTGTATGATTTCAACCAATTTTAAGTATAATTTGAGATCTCTCCAAAATTTTGATGTATCCTTTTTTAAATTTTTGGAGGATATTTTTCATCATTCCCTAGCCTTATTAGTATGGTTTTCCTTTCACTATTCTATATATATGTACTATAAGTATGTTTAAAAAATACCTTATTTCAAGAATAAATTCTAAAAAAATGATTTTTTTATCATAAATTATTAAATATATTTTTGAGTGTGAAAAATAGTTAAAACTTTTTTTTAAAACCATTGAAAACATGCTCTAAGGTTTTGACGAGGCAACCGTTATAAAACACAAAGCAAGTATACTCAGCCTTGGATTCCTTACTTATTATTGTTGACCCTACTCTCTACTCTACTGAAAAGCTGGTTACATTATTACGTGACTCTTCGATATTCTGACGAAGAAAGTGACCAAACAAGAAAAGAAAAAGAGAGAGATGGATGAAATTACAGGACACGTGATTGCATTCTCTGCCACTACCTCTTAATTATATTTTAAAGAAATAATACATCTGAATTAAAGAACACAAATTTGATAGCTAGATTTATTTTTGTGTTTAATATGATTTAATAAAGTCGATTGACACTAGAATTGGGAATATTTCAAGTATTAATATTTATTGTTGTGCATATTTAAAGAAGTTTTATTATGCATGAATTTTGACATAATAATTATAAAAAATTAGAAAAAGAATAAAACTTATTCAACTACTGATTTGGTTGAGTTGGACTATAGTTTTTTATCTAATTGTTATGCTAGGGTGGTACAGAAATGATAATGGGGGAGAAGGGAAGTAATACTAGGTCTTAAAATTTAAATATATTAAAGTATATATTAAGGTACTAGGTCTTAAAATTTAAATATATAAAATTTAAATATATTAAAGTATATATTATTATTATTATTATTATTAGAAAGGAAAAAGATAAAATAGAGAAAACGATGATATGTTTTACTTTAAAATGGAGATTATTAAGGTATTTTTGATTAATCACCCATATGATAGTTTGATAATTTTTCATTCAATAAATGTCAAATATGAAATATTTTCAATATATTTTTTAAAATTTTCTGAATGGTTTTATAAACGGTTCAAAACAAGCTGGTGAGGCGTTTGTTTAGAAAGCACAGCGGCTCGCCTTGCTTGTATTTTCAACCAAAGAAAATATCTTCAGCCTTGAATTCTTCAAATGAGTGTAAGGCGTGCATTATTACTGTGGGTCCTACAGTCTGCTCAAAACTGAAACAATGGTGAATTATTAGCTCTCTTTTCGATATTCTGACGAAGAAAGTAACAAGACAGAGAGAGATAGGAAAAGTTGAACTGTCCACAGATGAGTGTACGACGTGTATTATTACCGTGGGTCCTGCAGTCTGCTCAAATCTTAAACAATGGTGAATTATTAGCTCTCTTTTCGATATTCTGACGAAGAAAGTAACAAAACAGAGAGAGATAGGAAAAGTTGAACTGTCCACAGCTGTGGTTAATTATTAGCTACCTGGCTTCGAATCACTCTGACGAAGAAAGCGACAAGAGATAGAAAGATAGAGCGATAGGAATCTGATCAGAGGTTGAAGATGGGTAGCCTTTTCCAAATTTCCAATATCATTCTCACACTAAATTACTATCCTTCCCGACATTTTAAATTCTAGTGTGGTCGGTTCTTGAACAGGCCCAACTTCCATTTAATGGATTCTAGGCAGAAGCCCAACCCATATTGCTACCACCTATTCTGGCTATTCATTGGTTTTTAGGCAAAAGCATATCCAAGCAAGCTCGCCTTACATTGCCACATGCTGGGCTCAACCCTAAACCCACAAGCTGTGGACATGTGAACACCTTGGTTGAGTAATGTATTTAAGGGCCTCCTTATCCTTCTTACCATCTGTTGTGGGATTGATGGACCTCAAGTTGAGGAGATGACATGGGCACCACTCTACAACACGCCTTTTACGCTTATTATATCAAACAAAAGAAAATATATTATTTTCTAAAAGAATTTATAATAACAATATAATATTTTTAAAATTATATTAAAGCATTTACACACTTTACTAAAAACATAAAAGGGTTTTGCTTGTTTGTTGAGTAAAGTCGAGCTTTGGCTTTGTTATTGAACGATGAATTTTCATCTCTATTATTGATTTTTTATTTAAAACTAAAGCATTTCAAATTTATTGTTAAAAAAGGTTTCAAATTTATTTAAAATAAATATTAAAAATTTTATCTTTATTTTGTTAAAAAGAATTTTTCAATTTTATTTTAAGAGAAAAGACTTCTCACTTTTATTAAAAAAATTTTAAAATTTATTATTATTTAAGAAAAATATATATATATATTTTTTTTTTTTTTTTTTTGTCTTAAAAGATGATTTTGTAAAAAAAAAAAAAAAAAAAAGAAACTTTTTTTTTTTTTTAAAGATTTGACTATTTTATTTAAAAGGATTTTGTAGTTTTATTTAAAAAAACATTTTATGGATATAAATGCTGATATTGGTGCTGATTCATAGATCTAGGCAGCAATTGTTAGGAATGGGGTCATTTCTTATGGTATCAAGGTGGAAAGATTCATAGATCTTCCTATTGTTGGAAAGATAAGTATACCCATTGAGGTGAATGCTGATATTGGTGCTGATGGTAAAGAGGAGGAGATATACAATTAGCATGTACTAAAAAAATTGGTGGGTTTAAACATGTCTTTTATTTTATTTTTTCCCAACTAACTCAGGCTCAAAATTCCCAGTTATATTTACAAATCCCCATTTAATAATTTGTATGTGATTCATCACCACTCTGATCACTGCCTTTACATTGTTATTGAACCTCCATCTCATACATGTATGCATGCACAGAGTACGTACACATTTCTAGTAATAGATGGACAAAAACTATTTTTATGCATGCTTCCTCGTATTACTAACCTTGGTTGCAAATTGCACTATGTGATTGCTTTTATTTTTTTTCTTCTACCTCATGCATTCACTTGTGCATACAATTCATTGTTTCCGATTTCAATTCTTGCAGAATTCGAGAAGGACCATAGAAGATGTCAGCAAAAGTGGTTTGCATGATGAGTTTCTATTCTTTTTTTATTGTCTAAGGTCATCCTAATAATGGATTATTAATATTATGTAATTGGTTTATATGATGAGTGCTTTCTCTTCTTCTTTTATTGTGTCTAAGGTCATCCTAGCTAATAATGGATTAGTATTATGTAATTGAGCCTGGGATGTCAGCTATTGACGCATATGTATATCTTTGGAGTTGTTGGAATATATTTATATTATTATGAATGTGTATGTTTGTGTTGTGTTGTATTGTCTTTTGTGATAATTATTGCAATTTGCAAACGAAATTATGGGTACCTAAGGCAACATAATTTGCTTTGTAGATATTCATGTAAGAAGAAACGAGGATCTGCTACAATTTTAGGAAATGTAAAAGGAATGAGCACTGGCCTTTGGAATCATGGCTAATATCATCCCCTCCATAATTGAAAATGCATTATATATTAATGGTTTGAAACACATTTTGCGCATATATCACTTTGATGACAGATGTTTTAAGAGTTTCTTTTGTATACAAATAACTTATTCTCAATAAAATTTATTTTGAATCAATGATGAAGCATCTCTTGGTTACCAAAGAGATATCCATATATATATGTAGTGATATCCTTATATAATCTTTGATCAATCTGACCTCTTTGTTGACAATTTGTTTAGGTTAATGATGGGCTTTGAAGTGGAAGAAAAAAATTAATCATAGCTTGGATAAAAAAAAAAACAGAAGAAAGTTTTACTTTGTAAACTGATTTTTCTTGAGGGTCAAGCTGAAATTAAACAACACCTTTATTTGTGAGCAAACCAAGTGGGAGGATGGAAGGGGCTCCACAAAAACCCAGCAGAGGCCTACTCAGTAGAGCCCATTTGGCTCAAGGGCCCCAAGGATCCATTTAATGCATGGCCCAATTGCAAACACCCCTGGACGAAAATAAAAAATGAGTCGACATTAGAATAGTGTGCTAGCATTGAAATAGCAAAGCCATAACACAACTGCTTGCTTTCTGTTGTCATAGGGGTTGCACATAAGAGGAGAATGAGCAAGAGTTATACAACCGGTTACCTCCACTTCAATGGAGTCCTTTCCTAGTAAAAACTCGTGTTTTGGTTATGTAACCAGACAACAATTATAAACTATTTAATTTAAGTAATTAAGTAGATTAAGTATACTTGTTAAAGTAAATTACAACTAAAAACCATTTTTCACTTTTAAGTGTCAAGTTAAAATAGTTGATTTGTTTTTAATCTCAAATTTTCTTACCTAATTTGTCCACACTAGTGAGTATATTTTAAAATTATAATTTCACATTCATGACTTATTTTTTATAATAAATATATTAAAGTAATCTTATGCATCTACAATATTGACATTAACGAAAATGAAAATAAGTTAAAATCAGTTAGGATAAATATTAATTAAAATTAATGCGTGTCGATGATTTAGAATAAATTTTAAGTTAACTTAATGTTGAATGCAATTTGTTACTAAACATTAATTTATTTTTAATTTTTACTTATTTACTAATATTTTTACTTGAATAGAAAAAAGTTAAAATATATGACTTTTCCCTTTCTATAAATTTTACTATTATGAAAATTACAAGATAATTAACAGTAATAAAAAATTTTCAAACTTAGGAAAAATTGTTGAGATTTATTCGATGACTATTATTATTGAATGTTTAAATTAAAAATAAATTAGAAATACACACTATTATCTTGGAAATAGTGAGTAGCATAGTTGTGATACAATTCATTTACATTGTTGTACATGTAGCATAGTTGTAAACACCAAGAATAGTATTATTATAAATATTTCAAAAAATAAGGACAAATATTTAATTTCATTCATAGATAATAGCTTTACCATAGAAATGGCTTGATAGGAGGGTTTCAAAAAGATTAATGCCCTCATGCTCTCCACCATGATGAACAAGCTATGCTAAATCCCTCAATTGAACTTCTAAAAAAAAAAAAAATCTTATTATCATTCAAGTGGCTAACTCAAACAAAGTTTCACAATAAAAGCTATTTTCGGCTTTTATTATAGGTCACCGACTGAGAGATCAACATTGTGAATCTATGGTGAGATTATCTCCTCTTGTAGAGCTCATGGCTTGGAATACCCACTAAACTATTTTAAATAATAAATATGGTAAAAGGCTTGGTTGAAGATCATATGAAAAAGAAGACTTCACTACACAAAAACTTGTCCATATATATGGCCTCAGACAAGTCAAGTGGGAATTATTTGTTTAAGAACAATGTACAATGAATGATGTGTTGAAAAATTAGCAAATTTACTTGAAATTAAAATAATAACTTGGTGATTGGAGATATTAAACTAATTTAAATTTTAAGTCAAACATAATAAAAGACTTTATCCAAGATCTTGTATTGTATGGAATAAAAATTGACTTCTTGTTTTATATGTTTTTATGATTTTATTGTTCAAGTCATGAAGGCATATCAAACCATCAATCCTCTAGATCTTCGTAAGTTGATCATAAAAATACAAATCCTTATGCTACTCAAAACTTGTGTATACATCCCATGAAACTTGTATAAATTCGTGATATTACCAACAATTTGAAAATTAGACTAGATTGATCGGTTTCACCGATTTAATAACATAATGATCATTACTAAAGTTATAAAATTATAATTTATATAATTTGGACATATGGATAAAATTAAATAATATAAATTTTCCTCTATTTTGTACAAGTTCATAGTTAAACATTATGCATATTTTGTTTAATAAAATTTAAAATATTAATATATTATATTTATCTTATGATTTAATTTGATAATATTAAAGATAAAAAATAAATATAATCAAAGTTTTTAATTATATATATTTAGACTTTTATAATTATTTTTTACTTTAGTAATATATAAATTATCTATTTAGAACGTCATGATCGTTCAAGAGTGGTTCAACTATTGATTTGATTATTGAATCATGAATCAATACTTTTTTTTTAATTCAATGACCGATTCAGTTATAAAAATATTAGACATTATTATTTACTAACTATAAAACTAGTCTAAACGAAGCCTAAATGTGAAAGTTGGATAAAGGGAAGGGTCACCTTCATTCCAATGTTATAAAAGAGAGTGGGGTTTTCATTTCCATGAACTGCTCAGCTATGTATGGAATTTTTTTTTTCATTTGATGTTGGCTAGATCTTGAAATTAATTTTTAATATATACCATATAGAAAACAAATTCTCATTTTTCCTTTACTCTTAATGCTTGGAAGTATTGAATTATTTTGAAAAAAATAATAAGAATAATAAAGAGAATCATACCAATGTAACTCCTAAATAGTGCCAAAGCAAGAAAATCTCACATTTTGGTAAGTTTGTTGAAAGTATAGTGACAGGTCTAATACAAGGCATTTTAGAACAACTTAATGCTTACTAGTATCGGTCTTGTCCTATCTAAGAAATTAGTTGTTATTCTCAAATACTCTAATTCCTACAATAGGGAGGGCTGTGTTTGGGTGATTGCTCTTGAATCCATCTTCTAGTGATTGTGCTTTCATGTCGAGGGACTTTACGTATTATAATAAAACATCGATAAATAAACCTTCGATAAATTTATAATTTCGATTAAAAAAATAAAATCTTTTGCTCTCAGGTCAATTTACAAAATTAATAACCTTGTTGAATGTACAAGATAATGTTTTTTTTTTTATTAAAAAAAATCCTTAAAAACCCAAGAAAATATAAATTAATAATTGAAGTCCACAAAAAATAGTAAATAAAAATTTATAATATTATATTTAGTAATGTTTTTAAAACTTATATTTTTCTCAATTCAATATTTTCTCAAAACCATAGCATATTTAAAACCTCTTTATCTTCTATAATATTAACTTTTGATATAATATTTCTTCCTTTTAGAACTTTTTTTAACTTTTATGATTAATGACCATATCTTTTTTTAGAGTCTTAAGTTTCTATGTATTAATTTTTGAATACATTCATTATTTTTGGATTTATAAATCATACATGTATAATTACTTACAAAAGAAACATAACATTTTTTTTTTATAAATTACTAATTATTCATTTATTGATAAATCAATAACCTCATTAAGATAATAATTTCTTTTGGTCTCGAGTGTTATTTTATAGAGGTTTTATCATAGGTTCTTTTGATGTAATGCTTTTACTTTTCTAAATTTTCAACAAAGCCATGACCTAGAAAATGAAAAATTGCTAAGATAATATGTTAGTTTACAACTGATTCATCCAAGTTAAGTCTATTAGAGACTAGAATAATATGAATTGATTAAATAAATGGAAAGACCTTATTACACCAATAAAAGAATTATAACTAAATTCTCAAGTATCATTGATCAAATCACAATATATTTGGCCTATGAAATGATGGTTTGATGTGCCTCTACATTTGGATCATAAACAAGAGTTCACAATAAGAGATATAACTATTCAAGCATTTGGGAAAATAACTAGAATGTCGGGTACTAGGAATTGGTTACAAAATATTTATGAAGTTAATGGATATAAAATATCCTCAACAACACATTCATTGCTTAATATCAATACATATAGGCAAGAATAATACTAATAAAGTTTCCTAAATTCACTAACAATTTAAATCATGGAGAGTTGAATTGTAGCAATCTAGAAATATCAAGCTTTAGAGCAAAGCATACAAAAGATCTAGCTTATTTATTGAAAAAAAATCAAGACACTTAGAGAGAAAAACCTTCTTCTATTTAATTTAAATGAAGGAAATATCATTAGCTAGCGTCTCTGTGCCAAGGATGGTATCTGTGCAACTTCTCAAAAGAAGGAAATCTCGCATACCTGACAAAAAAAATGAAGACAATAAGAACAAAAGGCCCTTATTCTAAGATAAGAGAATATATATATATGCAGACTTTATGTCAAAGAAAAATACAAACACCTATTCATTTTTCTTCATATAGAAAATTAAATCAGTCATCATGGTTGTGGTCTGTCATCATCCTCATCCTCCATTTCATCCTCATATTTCTTATGATCTCCCTCTTCCTCCTCTTTGTCTCCCTTATCACATCCTCCTCTTCGTTGACCTCATCATCATCATCATCGTTGTTGACCTTATCATCATCATCATCATCATCGTCACTATTTCCATAATCCCATTCTTCATAATCATTTTCTTTAGAATCCTGGGCATTCGGTACACAAAACATCACAATGGGTAGGAATAAGGAAAAGTATAATAATAAAAGTTTAAAAAAGCAATTAGGATAGGAGCGCAAATCATAGAATGGTAGATCAAACCACTGTTATATTGTATCCTTGTCTCCTCTAGAAGTGATAGTGTATTTAGCCCAGAATCGTGGGCTAGAGTTGGACAACATTTGATAAAGACCCATAAACAACATTAAGTCCTAGCAAGTTCTTTTATCCACAAATGAGAGTAAGAATTTCATATAATTGTTTGCCTTTAACCTTTGACCAAAGGAAGGACATCACTATCAATATGAACATGTCAACTACCTATCTCCAAAGATTGAATGTTTTTGTCAACAAAATAAAAAATTAAAAGTTGTGTGATTAAATGTTTACAATAAGTGACAAAGACTGGACAATCCTTACTTCACTTATTGCCCTTAAATGATGTGTATTCCATCATAAAATTAATTTTCGATACTTTGAAACAAATCTAAGCAAAAGAAAATTTCTCTTTTCTTTGTAAGTTTGCTTGTGACTAGTTGAATTGATAGTTTGTGAAACCCAACACAAGTATAATTCACTCTAGGTTCTAACAACACTTCAATTTTATAATCCAATTAAAATCCTCAACTCAAAAACAAAGTAGAAAAGGAAAACACTGTGTACAATAGATAATCATTTTCTATCTAATATCCAATATTATCCTCAATCAAACATCAAATATTAAAGAATTTTGAAATTTTGAGAATGATTTACCTTCAAACGTAATTGAGTGGTTGCCCCAAGAGCCTCAAGATCCTTCTCAAACAGCACCTTGACAATTATAAACTAAAGAAAATTTTGTTAATAAATTGATTTGGAATATTTGAGAATATGAAAATATGTGAAAGAAGATAGACTCTTTATAAAGGGAAATGGGTAAATTTCTTTCAACAATATAAACTTGAGAGACCTTTTTTTTTTTTTATGTATAATAACATGGTTATTCAAAGCTTCCACTGATGCAACAACCCCAATCTTAGAAGAACAACAAAAACTCAAAGATCTTCTTTGTCATTTCTTGAATAATTGACAAATTAATAATCAATTTTTTTTTTCTCTAAGTATTATAGCTTAGCAATTTAACTAGGTTAGATGCAGAACTAATTCTCATGCCTTTGTATTCTAACTTATAATTTCAAGCATAATAATAGGCATTGTCTCAAGGTCTACATTTGAACTAATTGAAAATCTATGTATGAATATTTTGGCAAACACTTTTTGCACAAAAAAAACCCTTGACCTCTTCATACTTACCTTTAAATTTGTTGAAATTCCTGGGAATGGTTTAGTCATGTTTTAAAGGTTAGGCATCAAAGAGTGATAGGTATAGCTACTAAGCTAAGGGAACAATTAACAGCTAACAAAGCAAACTTAACCCAAACTGACAATAAACTAAGCGACAACAAATAATAAGAGCATAAAAGGATCCATACAAACCCATGCAGAATTCTGCTTCCATCAAATAAGGTTCCTTGTACTAAAAAATTAAACAGACTAAACATAACACAAACATTATATGGCCTTGCTCTGTGTCTTTTTCTCACAGTTAGACAAATTTTTGAGAGATGAAAAAGAAATAAAATTATAATTAACAATTTTTTAAAGAATTGCGAAGGTGAAAAATAGTGTTAATAATATAATGACATTAGAAAATTTCAAGATATATACCTTCTCCAAAGCTGTATTATGGATGATGGTATTCAAGTCACACCCCAAATGTTCTTCCACATGATCGTCAATTTTTGCTTCCTTTACCCTTGGTGTACTTAAGACTCCCTCACAAAAAAAAAAATCCATTTGAGGGCATTCTATTACCTTCAATTGTTCCAAGGATGGAAATGTAAAGATGTATCTAGCTGAGCAGAAGCATTTTAGACTTTGTAAGTTAACAAGTCTCAACCTTTGTAATTTGGAGAAAACAATATCATATGGTTCTTCACCTCCCTCATTTCTGACTATTTCTTTCACTGATTTGCATTTTTCTATAGTAAGCTCTTCGAGTTGCACCAATGTTTTAGCCATTGAGGATGTCACTAGATATATTAAATTTCCACAACCATATACTTCTACAGAATGAAGATTTTTAAAAATTTGACCCAATCTAGATAGATATGTCAACAAAGGTATCTAGGAACATTTTAGTTAATTGTGGGAGTGTCTCAACTTGATATTCCTTATCAACAAGTTCGAATACCTCTTTCACTAAATTACACTTGCTCACATGAAGTTCCTCTAGATTATGCAACTTTGAAAGCACATCGGAGAGGATCACAACCAAAATGTCATGACACTTTCTTATCTTCAAAAGTCTTAGCTTGCAAAATGACTCCCCTGAAAATTGGTCTTGCCATATTTTCACCTTGGAGCCCTTTAAGATCAATTCCTCCAAATTAAGGAATGCATCATGACAACCAAACAAACAAGATTAACGATATGTCTTGTATCTCTCTCTCTCTCTCTCTCTCTTTCTCCTCCCTCCCCCAAACTCTTTTTTTTTTGGCTAAATAAATAAGTTCTATACACAATTGTATGTACAAAAATATTTTAAAATAAAGTAAAAAAGAATACTCTTATGGCATACAATTTTTTTCTTCTTCTTATTGTTATGACTTATAACTAAGGACCATGTTTGTTTACTTACCAAATTTTTTTTAAAAAAGTTTACTATAATTTCCTTTCTAATTTATACTTAATTACATGAGTTTAGTTTATTTTTTATGTACTTCATCCAATGGCCCATGCCAAAAATTAAGTTAGGGGGAAAAAAATTTAGGAATTAATTTTAAGGAAAAAGAAAAGAAAAAGAAAATTACCTATGTAGCTTGATAGCTAATCAACATTGTCTTTACAACTAATGTCACCATTAAACACATACACATATTATTTTCCATACAAGATAACAAACCACTACATCTAAATAATCCATTTGAATTATTTGCACTATATATTAATGACCAAAGACTCCCGAATCATTAGCACTTGACATATTTTGATGCAATATAGAAATTTGCACTATATATTAATGACCAAAGACTCTCCCAAATCATTAGCACTTGACATATTTTGATGCAATATAGAAATTACCATATCTTGGTTTGAGAATAATTTAAATAAACCAATTCTTATGGTTTTATATGAATTCTTTGAGTTCAATATTAATGTAAGCATAACATAAAAAAAGAGGCTTCAAAATAATTTATTTTCATTATAGGTTCAATCATGTTAATTTAAATAAATCAATTGTTTAAATTTATTATAATTTGTTGGTTCTATCACATAAAATTATAATTTGACCATGTAGGTATAATTGTTGGATAAACCATAATGCATGCTATACCTACAAACTCCTATGACTTGTAACTGACTATTTCTTATTCTTTGGATTACAACATTTTATCGTAATTTGATTAATTTAGAAATGGAACATAAGCTTACTTAGGTCAATTTGGGATAATTTTTATACAAAATGTAGACTTCAAATTCCTACACTATTCAAGTTTAAGATTTAAATAGTATCATATTAATGAAAAATGATTAGGACATAGTGTTTAATGGACTAAATTTAGCAATCCAAATATGGCAAAAGAAATGGAGAAAAATCAAACCATACCTTTTCCAACCAGAAGAAAGGTTGTTGAATTGGACTATCAATATAACCTTTTGAATCTATTTCTTGAAAAAGTGTCTCCACTTGATCGCATTTCCACATAATTAGTTGTTTCAAATGTGGCCATCTTGCAATACATTTTCCTCGGGAGAAACCTTTGAGTTTGTCTAATTCTTCAAGTATGAGAGAGGTTAGTTTAGGGAATAATGAAGACATTATTTCATCTCCATTTTCGTTTGCAACAATTTCCTCCACTCCACATTTTCTTATCCCAAGGACATTAAGTTGCACAAGGCCTTTTGCTATCGTTACCGGAAAAAGGCATTTCAAGCAAGGACAATCCAAGATACGTAATGACCATAGGTTTTGAAAGGAGACAAGTCCTTGAGGATCCTTATTCCATACACTCTTCAAACTATTTAGCCTCTCTAAAGACAATTCTCCCAATAGAATGATTGCAATATCATGAATTTCCTTGCAATTTACTCCCTGTAGATCAAAAATCTCTTCTATGGAATCACAATCATGTATTTCCGCATATTTCAAACTTTGTAACCCTTTTAGGATATTGGATCGAAAAACATTCAACAGTTTGTTGCAAAATGATATTTTTAATCTTTTCAATTTGCAACAAGACTCTAAAGGAAGTTGGTTGTGCCACATTGCTATCACATTATCCAAGTTGAACATTGACAAGGACTCCAAGCTAGGGAGTCTAACCTGTGCAATTGATCGCATTCAGTTAACAATATGTATACCTATGGATATATATTCCCGATTGAGTGAATAACCAGATACATAAATAAATAGAATATAAGAGGTTAAAGGTCAAGATATCAATGTGACAAAGCACAAAACTAGAAGAAAATGAAAGAGAATGCATAATATTTTAACAATTGAATGGAATTTAAAGATGTTAAATTTGAGATGATTTTCAAATGGGGCAAAAGGTTCCCAATCTTTGGATCTCTTTTTCAAAATGGACAAATCCTAATGGATTATATATGTATTTGAAGCACCCATTATAGTCATCTATCGATTTGTTTCATAGTCTTATGAGAAGTATCTACTCTTTTTACTATGCAATAATTCCATTCAAAATATTCCACATAAATACAATAAAAATAACCATTCAAGCAAAGTGGTTGAAGATCAGGTGGTTTATGATGAGGCATTTCCTTCTAGTTTTTTCTTACTTTGGAAACCACAAATGCATAGATGCTCGGATATGAGCCTTCTGCATTCACTAATTAACCTAGCTTTTAGATTCTTAAAGCTTGTTTGTTAGTGTAACATATATATATATATATATATATATATATATATATATATGGAACGATATTTTTTAAATTTTACAACAATATTTGAAAGTTTTTCTTGAATTAATTATTAAAAACAAAGTAAACAAAGAATTGTTTTTAGAAAATAAGTAGAAGTTACTTTCATCCATTTTTAAAAACAAAAGGAAACCATCAACAAATAAAAAATATATATTTAAAAAAAATCATTAAAAAAAATAAAGTTTAACAAAATTTCATGCCTCTAAATTACACAATTTTTTTCTAAATTTCTTTTAACTTAAATTTTTTTACTATACAAATAGATTCTAAATCAAGTTACATTTAATATATATATATATATATATATATATATATATATATATATATATATATAATTACAATTTTTAAAATATAATTTTAGAATAAAAAAACTAAGGCAATAAATACTAGAAAATCATAGAACTTAAAATCAATCTAACTAATATTAAAAAATAACAATTTAAATCTTAGCTTGAATTATTTTACTAATTTCTTCTTTACGATAACTATATTTTTTAAAAGGTAAATAAACCCCAGATCAAGAAAGACTTGATGTATTGGAATTTGGCAAGTTTAACAATAATTTAAAACTATAATACTAATCTAATGAATACAAAAAATTTATGAATGAAAATCGGTTCAAAACAACTATAGAAAAATAAACTCTAAATTAAGTAAGACTCAATATTTAGATTCGCTACCAAGTCTATTAAATTTCAAAAGTAATTTATGATTCATAAAATAACCCAATTACCTCTAGAAATTCATCGACTAAAACTAGTATAGAACAACTTTTTTTTTTTTTTTTTTTTTACTTCTCTATATGTAATTATATTTTGATGATTTTTTTATAAGAAAATAAATTTTAAATCAAACAAGACTTAAAATTTTTAGATTTATTAATGAGTACACTCATTTTTTAAAAATAATATGGAACTCAAAAATAAGTTTAAACAATAATTGAATAAAATAGACCAAAACTAGTCCAAAATGAGTCGATGAGAGCTATATTGTTTCTCCTTTGCACCTTACTATACTTTTCCAATTTTTCTCATTAAGTAAATAAATTAAATAAAGTGGTATCAAAACTTAATGTTTTACATTATGTAATCAATCTATTAATTATTAAGAATAAGATTAAATTAAAAAAATTGACTGAATTAATTTTAAATTGAATCAAAATTGGTTCAAAATACTTTATCCATTATTGAGTATTGAAAAATCTAACTTATTTACATATATATAAAATTAACTTTAATTTTTAATTTATTTTAAATAAAATATTATTAATCATTAGTATTTTAAAATTATAACCATTGATATTTAACAAAAAATCAGTTATGCATTTGTAAAAACGTTGATATCCATATTTTATAATTTATATTAAAATGGCCCAATTTCTAAATTTAAAAAAATTATGATTTTATTATAATATTAGTATCCATATTTATTACAAACCATTTATTTTGTTAATTTATTAGTAATTAAAATTTTTTATTTCCATAAGACTTGAATTAAATCGAATTAATATTATATAAATCAACTTTATAATTATATTTTTTTTTACAAAATCTAAATATAACATTTATTTTTAAAAACAACAAAAATTAATAGAGTTTTTATTTTTATTTTTTTGTTTTTTAAAAAGTGCTTTTAAAAACATTTCAAACACTCTTTATTTTGAGAAAAAAAAACTAGAAATTTTTTTGGCAACTACCAAAAAAAAAAAAAAAATTCTGCTCTCCAAAATATAAAACATGTGTTTCCTGTGAGCATATTTTAGCTATTTTAATTGTTTTCACTTCCTTTTTTTCTTTATTTAAAAAAAATAAAACAAATATAAAGAATAATAAAAAATAAAACATTCCACATAAAATTTATTCTTAAAAAATATTTGAAAACATAAAAATAAGTTGAAAACATTGTAAGTTGTTAATATACCTATAAAAAAAAATTGAAAGTTATTAACGTATTTTACTCTAGAAAACATCATAGAATTATTTTAAAAATTGTTCTCAAAAATTGATTTTTGAATAATGTATTTAAATTGGTGTTGAATTAAGATTAGCAGAGAGAAAAAGAAAAGGAAAGTGATAAAATTTATGGGGCAAAACATACTGCATCCATATTATGGATAAAATTAAGATTATTTTAAATTGGATACTGGTTGTTTTAATTTATGTTTTCTCATATTTTACTTATTTATTAATGGCAGAAATTGGATATCATTCAAATTTTAACATACCTGTTCATTGAAGAATGGTGTGGGAACATCACTCCTAGATAACTCCTGGGTAGCACTGCTTCCTGTGGAGGAGAAGTCCCGTGTCGAATCCAAGGATCCCATTTCAGGTAACACCCATCCATCCCTTCCTCGCTCCATGGGAAGGGATATGAAAGATTTCAACCTCTTACAATCATCCACTGTTAAAGAACGTAACTTCCCAAAAGATCCCTCTGGAATTAGGCCATAGCATACTGCATCCATGTTCTCGAGGCCATCAATAACCAATTCCTCCAAGATAGGAAGGGCACTGTGTGATGGGACCCCTTTGGTCGAGTCAACAATGTATTGTCTCCCAGGACAATCAATTATAGAGAGATACTTGAGTTGAAGAAAACCTTGGGTATCGAGCTCGTAAAAAAATTGTTTGGTGTCCTCCAACTCATTCAATTCTAAATCTTCAACTGTCTTGAACAGCTTGGAAAAGCAGTCCACCAAACAAGGTTTGTTAACCCTCCAGAGCTTCAACGTTCTTGCGGATCTATTATAATAAACACATCCTGGCATGAAAGACTGATATCACATATCTGGTAAGCTTCTCAAAGACCAGATCTTTTGATAGCAAATTAGGATCTCTTATTTCTATACATAAAGTCTTCAAATAGGACAAGTTGTTCAGCTCAGAAAGGCAAGCATTATTGCTTTCTCCACTACCAAATCCTTCAGCCCCCCATTTGGTAAAACTTTCTCCTAAACATAAATGCTCCAATCGAGATAAACTTGATATGACATTCCGTGGAATTACTCGGACATTAAAGCAACGCCACAAGTCCAGCACCCTTAGATCAGTCAATTGCATCATTTCTTTCGGCAACCCTTCAATTTTGGAACTCGCAAAACTAAGAACCTGTAGTTTCTTTAGTTCTCCGATTACTGCTTTGTCTTTAAGTGTGCATCGGTATACACACAATGTTCGAAGATTGGAAAGAAAACCAAGTGATGAAGGCAGCGGTGTAAGATGCAGTCGTGTAAAATACGTTGCAGACAAGTCCAAAACTTTTAGTAGTTCCGTCTCTTCAAAAAAGGTGTTTGGAATTCTCAAAGAAGGATCATTACCATTCAATAAAAATAATTCAAGTTTGGAACATACCAATCTTTCCGGAAGCTCACGGAGATCTCTGCATTGCAAAGATATACGACTGCAATTTCTGAACTCCTCATTCCTTTGCCATTCTTCTAATCCAAGAGCTTCTTTGATCACAACAAATCGATGAGGATCTTTTGCTGCAATTGCTCTGGCAACATCACCAACAACATCATGCATTCTGACAACCATGTTTTCATCAGGCCACTTATAGTAATAACTATCTTCAGCATCAAGCAGCAAGCTTGAGCCTTTGAGGATTTTGATCAATGTCACTAGTATATTTCTTATTTGCTCCAATGAACTCACGTGTTCAAACAAATCCAAACCCATGCCATATTTTAACAATTGATCCATTGAAATATCACCATAGCCCAGCATACCACAAAGTAAGAACAAACGCTTCACTTCATCACCTTTCAAGTGGTTGTAGCTCAACTCCAGACATGAGTATACTTTTTCATGCACGTCCTCGATGTTTATTGCTGTGGAATTCTCCAGTTCTTGCAAAGCATTGTTCCACACAACCTCACTCTGGCCTTTTAATGCCTTTGCAACTGTTACAATGGCAACTGGTAGACCATCACATTCTATAAGTACTTTAATTGCTATGGACTTAAGCTGCTCCACTGAATCACCTGCTGTCTTTTTAAATAAACTCCAGGCTTCCTCTTCACATAAATGTTGAACATGGAAGTTTTTCTGAGTACCCATCTTTCTAGATAACACACCCTGTTTTCTGGAAGTCAGCAGCACTTTACTGTTATATTTATATAAATATATATATATATATATATATATATTGTTGGTTAAAAATAAAGTGAAAGAAGAGTTACAATTTTTTAAAAATAACATTTGAAAATAAAGTGTAAGAAGGGTTACACTTTTAATGTGTGAATTAAACACATGATTAAGTTTTGGAATGTTACAAAACTTAAGAGGCATTTACACATATGAATAAGTTTTGAAATGTTACAAAACTTGAAAGGTTAAGGTCTCATCTTTGTAACTTTATAAAACTTAAGAGGTTAAGTGTAAGAGAGTTACACATTTGAGATTAAATCATGTTTAATGTGTGAATTAAACATATAATTTAATTTTTTGAATGTTACAAAGATGAAGAGATTGAGGAAGACAATGAGTTTTTTCTCATCCTTATAACCTTTTTTCAACCCTAAGAGTGCTTTATATGACTTTTCTTCTTTTTGAAATCTTATGCAGAAAAGTGAAAAGGCTTGATCAATCCCAAGACTATTTCCATTAGTTCCCTAAAGATTTCTAGAAGTGGGAGGAAATAGAGTCTTTGAACAAAGTTCCAAAAACTTGTTTGAGCCTTTCTTGTGTTCTTCTTCTTGTTCTTATTTTGCAACTTTAAAAGTTTTATTGTATCAAAGTGAGTGTTTGAGAGTATTTCTTTTTCTCCATTGTATCCAAATTTTCCAACACTTTACACCCCCTATGAGCATCTCCATAAGGAATTCCGATGTGTTCCAGACTAAGTTCTTCCCAAATATCATCCAAAATCACCAGGACCGTCTTATTTTTTTGCAAACTTTTGCTTAAGCGGGCTGCTCTTCCCGATCCCTCTTCCTCCTCAAATTTCAAACCTAACATGCTTGCAATTTCTCCTTGAATTTTTGTCACGTTCGGAACTCGGGATATATTTAATGCCATAACCACATTTTCAACCAACTTATCTTCCTCGGCCTTTTTCGCTACTTGATTGGGAAGAGTGGTTTTGCCTACACCGCCCATCCCCCACACACCAATCATCCTGATATCATCATTTCTCAAGGCCTCCATAATTTCGTTTAAAATAGATGCTCTCGATTCCAAAGCTTCACAATCTCTGAGGCGTGGAGACCATATCCTTTGTGGAGGAAGGCAATATGATACCCTGTCAAATTTATTTTCTTCTTGGATTTTACCGATATCCCCAGACTGCTTCTTGGATTGCCTGCTTCGCTGGTACCGCAACTTTAAATTGAAACAGCTCGTGTTTGCAGCCCTCTCATCTTCAATCAATTCCTTTGCCTTTTGGATGATCCCTTCTGTACGTGTCAGCCACTTCTGGACATCAGGTTCGATCTCATCCCCTTGCCTATCAGCCTCATCCACATCTCGCTGCAGCCTCCCCCTTGCAACGCCCAGCTTCTCAACTTGTTCCTCAAGCTTATCAAGGTTGCAACGGTAGTTATACAGATAGCCCAGTTGACGTCCAATTGGAGCAACCAGGTACTCTGCAACTTTTGCTACAACGGAGATAACAATGTCTGCCATTTCCCAAGTTTTCTTTCTCTAGAAATAGATGGCAATTGGGCAAAAGCAGATATAAAAAAGGGAAACGATAGTAGGAGAAGGAAAATACACTAAAATTTTTTATATTTAATTGAGTGTGACAGATGAAAATAAGGAGATGAAAGGTTGGAGGTATCAAAAGGGCAGAGTCTGTGGAAAGTTTTAGCTATCAAAGAAACGATTTTTTTCTTCTTTTTTCTTTTTCCAAAGAGGGAGAGGGGAGACACACACCAACAAAAAGGAAAATGAAAATGAAAATGAAAGAGAACAAAGGGCAGAGAGTAGGAATCGTTGATACAATGACAAAGCTCAAACAAGAAAATTGGAATGAAAATGAAAGAAGGAAAGAAGCAGAGTTATTGTTCAGAGGAGTGACACAGACGCAGGAAAATGAAAATGAAAAACAGCGTTGAGAATGAGAATGAACGTGTAGAGAGCGGGAATATTGAGTGATGAACTGACAAAAGGGCTACAGATTCAGATTCAAGAGAAAAAGCTCAATCTATGCTATTGGAATCAACTAGACAAAAGGAAAACCAGAGAAGGAGAAGTCAGACCACCCAGCCAAATTAAGATTTTCACGGAGCAGAACACTGGATTGAAAGCAGGATCTGGACGAGTTAGGATGGAGGTGAAGAGAATGGAGTGATTATGGACGAGTAAATCGCAGAAGATTGAAAGCAGTAGAGAGAGAGCAAGACGCGGTATTCTATGTATCTCTATTATTTTATCTAAATATGAAACAATGGCATGCAGTCCACGCGACACTATTCTTGGCAACCGTGCTTTCACTCTCCCCAACTAACCCCCACGACTCATTTTCATATTGCTCCGTAGACCAAGTAAAACTATATATTTAAAAAAGAAATGATTCAACAAAATAATTCATAATATGATTTCACTGACATTATTTTTACAATTTGCTTATCATTATTATCTCTTTTAAGTTGTAACATTAACTAAGATTATGTTTAATTTTTAGAAAGTTTGACAGAAATTGTAAGGGAAAAAAATAAAAAAGAAAAGTGAAAAAAATGAAAGAAAAAATTAAGTGAAAGAAAACAAAAACAAAAAAGGAAAATTATGTAAATAGCTATTATATATTGGAAATATATATGAATTTATAATCATCCAAAGTAATTTTTTTTATGCATTAAAATAATAACTTTGTGCATGTTTTAAAAAATAATCATTTTTTTTTCTTTTTTCCCTCCACTCTCAACTCCCCATTCCCACCTTCTCACCAAATTAAATTAACTAAATTTTTTATTACTAAGTAAATGAATTAAGTTTTATTCTTTTTTTAATATTTTAATTTTAATTAATTTAGTAAAATAATTCTCATTTTTCCCTATTTTTGAAAATTTACTTAATTAAAAAGCAAACTTTACTTTTTAAAAGTATAATTCATTTATTCATTATTATTTTTATTTATTAAAATTTTATTTTAACATCATGTGCAATTAATACATTAAAATAAAATAGTTTTTAGTATAAAAATATACTCACCTATAATAATTAATAATCTAATAAAAAATAAATAAGTACTAATATTTGAATAATATTGATTTTAAATATATATATATATAGATTTAATATTTTATTTTATTTACATTTATAATATTTTTATATTTATAATATTTATAAGTTTCAGAATCCCATTTTTATGTTTTTAAAATATTACAAAGGAAAGGAAGACACAAATGTATATTAAAATTTTAAAATATTACAAAGTTACGTTCATGCACCCCAATAGGTCCAACAAGTCTCGCTAAAAAAGGAACAGGAAAGCGAATGTGTTAATTATTGCCCCAAAAAGAACATTAAGAATATTCGCAATCTATTTTGTTATAACAATTCTATTCACCTAGACCTCAAAATTTGTCTTAATTTTATTTTTATATTAATTTTGAACCCAATTTTGTCCTTAAACTTTAAATCCCAATTATATGTGATATTTTTTACCTACTCACCATTTAATTCTTAGTTTTATTATTTTGTATATTTGTAGACCCCCATTTTGGGGTGTATTTTTGTAGGTTAATTTTTGCCACATGTCAAGATTTTGGAGAGCCACGTATAGCCCCAGGATTGGTCATCAGGTAATGTATCTTGCCTGTTGGGAGAGAGGTTGGTTGGCCTGAAGGGGGAATGAGAGAATGACAGGTGTTATGGGAATATTTAGAAAATGGTTTTTGAAGATTTGGAGGTGCGTGTTTGTTAGGACAGGTGTGTGATCGATATTTGTTGTTGGTTATAGGATGGGAGGAGCGTAGGTAGCTTGAGGAGCAAGAGAGTTTTTGTTACAGAGAGGAGGGGTTGTAGCTTGGAGAGCAAGACAACTGAGGAGCAGAGAGAGAAGCTTGAGAGAAAACGAGACAACTTAGGAAATCAGCTGGGGGGGATTCTTAGAGAGTTGAGAGTAGAGGTAGCTTGGAGAGAAAGACAACTTGAGAGGGAGAAAGGCTTGAGAGAGATAATCAGAGAAAGAAAGTTGTAGGCAACTTGAGGGAGAGGGGTTGTTACTTGCAAATGGGGTGTTGCTTGAGGGGGAAGATAGCAAGGAAAATATAAGAAAATTTGAGAGAGTTAGAGAGGGAGGTGGCCGAAGCTGGGAGGAGGAAAAGAGAGTTGTGAGGGAGTGAGTTGGTCTTAGGAGAAACAGGGAGAGCAGAAGCTAAGGAGTAGAGATTTCTTAGTTGGTTTTTGGAAAGGAAGGAGAGCTTGAGGACGAGTAAATCTAGGTCAAGGAGACACTCCAGGTACATTCATTGTGAACCATGTATTTTCTCATTTTGGATACTATTCTATTGGATTTCTCTGTTGATTTATGCACCGTTTATACACCTGTGCTGCCGATTCTTCCTTTGTTTCCTTAAATTGGCTTGAAAAACTGGTGAGACTCTTTATCATATTCACTATGGGGCATCTAGAGATATTGGTTGCTTTTTTGCTTTGAATCTATTTGTGATTTTTTCCACTAGTATGATCCCATTGATTGACCCTGAGATGTGGCTGCACGCATTTGATTTCTATTCTGCATATTTGTTATCTTCCTCTTTTCTTTGTTTTTCTTTCACTGCTTGCTTTTGCTCTTTCCTCCTAGTTCTTTGGTAATGGCTTCACAAATGTTTTATATGAGTTGAAATTTTGGGAAGACAAAGATGGGTAGGCTCTGTGCCAGAGGCAGCATCCAAGTGCAAGCAAGACTTGCATCAACATCAACCCTGTCGCCGCCGCCAGACGCCACATAGCTTTCTTAAGAGTGGTGGCCAAGTCGGAGTGGCTTCATTAGGGATCTACTCTGCTTGGGTCCATCAGAAGATGTGGAAGTCTGGGAGATTGTATATTCAAAAGATGGTTCAGTAAAGGAGGTTTTAAATGTTATGCAGCTTAAAGGGCATAAGAGTGCATGGCCACCTTTGGGTGTGCCATTTTCCAAACCCATAGCTGTCGGAAATGCAAACGATGAAGAAAACTCGTTCAATGCTCTTTCCTGGAAAAGGTTTGATCGGTGCTATATTCTCAAATGTTCTTTCGTCACCGAACCTATGATGAAACCAAGTGGAGACAACAATTGGTCTACACGCAAGGTGTCATAACGATTCTCTTGTGATTGAAGGTGTTGTATTTTTCACCTTGCTCTACCACTCATTTCCATATCCATATCACCATTTTTTTTTAGTACTCACTAACCCACTTTTCTCACTACCCTCCATCATCCATACCACCAATGACAGCCTACATCTTTCATACCCATTAAACCCGTCATTATGCCCCATATCTCCATCTTTCATTCGATCGCCAAATCCACTTATCTCACTATCCACTATGTCTCTCCCGTTCCAACCTTCTTATTAGTGTTTTTTTTTCTCAGATGGGTCTGAGTCCACAAAGTTTATCATGGTGGGTGGCATTCGATTCATTAGTGAGGTGGTGGACGTTAAAGACAGGTTGATTATTGAGATCTACACCTCTAGTTTGGGTGCATGGGAGCAATTTGTTCGTCATTGCTGGTGTATTCCAGATTTGGGAATTCTTCATGGTGACTGTGCTTAGCTTTATATAAGGGGAAATTCCACGTGTTTGGAATATATTCTTGCTTCGTTTCTGCCTTCTATCTAATCAACTGTTTCTGGACCAAGGTCCAGACATAGAGGCTGCTCGACATGTCGTGTTCGCTCCACTTCACCTGCTAGAACCAGCTTGTGTTGACCTGACTCTATAACTTGTCCTGTGGTCCATCGGCAAATTTGTGGAGGTTTGATGAGGAGATGAAGGAGTTCAGTGCAATTGCCATTATGCTCTAGTATTTCCTGTATAGATTGTTCGGTGGTTATGGGGATGACGGGCTTGCAAGCTTGAAATGCATGGAGTTGAGGAATTCGGTCTATGTGTTCAAAGAAGAGTACCACAAGAGTTACTCGGCTTATGTTTGAGAAATTAATAGTAGGACTGGCAAGTGGCTATAAGATTTTGGAGGATGAGGGGGTAAAAGTTATTGTTAATGCTCTCCTTGAGTCCGCTCTTTCACTAAAAGTTGTGGAAATGGCCAAAAATGATATTATAGTTGAAACTGTTTATATTTTAGTAGCCTATATTGTAGCAAAACAGTGTCTTGCCAAGTTAAGCTTAGTTGAGAACGAACTAAAAGATGAAGGTGTCGTTTTGATCCGCAAGGCGCAGGAAGGTCACAACTAGTTAACTAAAGTTGACTTGAACACAAACCTAATAAGAACGGTTGGGCATAGTTTTTGGCATGAATGGTTGCAAGCAAACCTGGATTTGGGTTGCTAGATGCCAATGGTGATTTCATATTAGATGAGAGGGATAACCAAGTTGACAAGAGGGGAAATTCAGAGAGGATGGCGGTTGCAATCACCAACTTCACAGTGCAGTACCAAGTGCATCCCGGGCCCACATGCATGATCCTATTTTGCATGGCCACCTTTGGGTCACGTGCCATCTCCCATGTCTTCATCTTTGATTTTGAAAATAATTTTCCAAACCCCATTTTGCAAATAATTTTTCAAATTCTGGTTTTTCAAATAATTTTAACTTTTCAATTTTTCATCCTTAGAATTTTTAGGCTTACCAAAAATCCCATTTTTTTGTTAATAAAATTTGCTGTCATTTTCTTCGGTAAGCAATTTTCACATTTTCCTTGATTTTTTAAAAATGTTTAAAAATAAGCAAGAATTCGATTCTATAATTCCAAATGATGGAATTTATAGAATTGATTCATGCAAAAATAAATTGGGTTTTGGTGGGGGCCCAACATTAGTGATGTCTTCTTAAAAAAATTAAATTTGAGTGAAGTGCAATGTTTGCCATTGGTGGTTTCTTATCTTGTTTAGTGATGCATGCGACATATTTTATGTTCATTATTGTGCACTAACCTCATTTCATGATAGCGCATTATCGCTTATAGTTAAGGTACGCTCGCACTCTAACTTTGATTCTTCTTTATGCATGTTTTGGCTTTCAGTGTTTAATCATTTTGGTATCCATTGATTTTCTTACCAATTGACATGTTTGCTTCATCTTATTAGTAGAGACCCATTTTTAGGGACTTAGAGGGGTGATATGGTTTTTATCGTACCTTCCCAATAAGTAACCTGACCTTCGAGTTCAGATTTGGTTTTTCATAGACCACATTTTCCAAATAAGGAGTCACACTTAGGGTTTTCTTTCTTATTTTGTTTACCCGTTAAAACAGAAAACAAAATAAGTGGCGACTCGAAATCACAACTTCGCCATCGAGTGGAAGCGCATGAGCAAAAATGTGGGGTCTATAATATTATATTATTTTATTATTATTATTATTATTATTATTATTATTATTATTATTATTATTATTATTATTATTATTATTATTATTATTATTATTATTATTTTATTTTTTATTTCTTCTTTTTTTTTTCTTTTTTCTCTCTCCTCCACCTACCCTTACCCACACCCATACCGCTCACGTCACCTTTCCCCTCTCTCATCTCTTCCATCTTCTCTCTCTTATGATTTTTTTTTGTTTTTTTTTGCTTACAATTCTCGAGGTGGGTCAAACCCCATTTTCCCCCATTCAATTTCTAATTTTCCTCTTCTTCCGACATTTTCTCTTCTTCCAACACACCCACATCTCCCCCCCACACACCCACACAGCAGTCGACCATCTCCATTTTTTTTTTCCTCTCTTCCATTTTTCTTTTTTTTTTCCCCCCTCAAACTCTACATAGGCTAGCCCCCATATTTTTCCTTGTCCATTTTCGTTCCTAATTTTTTTTCTTTTTTCTGCTTCCTCCCAACTCCCACGGTTAGCCGAACCCTCAATTCTCTCCATTTTCTCTTCTCTTCCCCTCATTTTCTCCATTTTCTCCAGATGATCGGGATCTCACCTAGATTTTTTCTTTATAATTTTTTTCGAGGTTTTTTCTCCCTCTGAAGACCCACTGCCACTTTCCTGAGTTCCCCGACTCTCTCATTTCTTCTTTTCCTTTCATTTTTTTCACCACATTTATATTATTATTATCGGTTTTTTTCCTTCCATTTTCTTTTTCTCATCTTTTTCCTCTCTCTCTCTCTGCCACCCTCACCGCCACCGCCGGTCGGCCACTACCAGCCAGCTACCATGGGCCAGCCACCCCACCATTGCCAGCTAGCAATCCGGCCATCTATAGTTTTTTTTTTTTTTTTTTTAAAAGGTAAATTTTCTTTTTGCTTTATTTTATTTTTTATTTTTGGTTTGCATAGTAATTGATTTGGATTTGAGCCTATTACTTATAAGTTATTTGTTTGGGCTTATGAGATTGAGCTTGATATATTATTTCCATTGGCTATATATATTATTAATATGAGCTTATTAATTGGTTATTTGTTTGGGCTTATTAGATTGAGTTTGAGATATTATTTCCTTTGGTTATGTATATTATTAATGTGAGTTTGTTAATTGATATGAATTTTGGGCCCACAATGTGGGTGGGATTTGTTGGATGATTTGAATATTTGATATGGGCTTGGCCAATTTGAACTATTTAATTTGGACATGAGACAATTGTGGTGTATATTAAATTAGGCTTAGATTATGGAATATTAAATTTAGACATAGTAGAATTTATTTTAATTTATCAAATTTTAGGTTTGGTTAATTGTGTTTGTATTTTTGGTTATTAATTTGGATGTTTTGGACTAAGACCTATAGTAATTTGGGCTCATTTTAATTGGTGAAATTTATGAGACTAATTTGAAATTTGAATTTGGGTTTGAATATTTGTTTGAGATTTTGTACATTTTTTTATATTTACATTTGTGCTATTTTTTATTTTTGCATGAGCTAATTTTGCAATCTTGTTGGCTGAGTACAAATTTATGACACGTGGAGTACGAAATTTTATAAAAGAAAGTGAGATTCGAAAAGCTGTAGGAAGACATTAAGCTTGTTATAAGCTTATTTGGGTACATATTTTATTTCCTACTTTTATTTGGTTTTATTTTTATTAGTTCTTGTAAATATACGTTCATATATATTTATTGAGTGTGTATAGAATTGAATATCGAACAAATTAGAAATTTTGTTTAAATGAGATGAATCATTCAGTAAATATGTTTTAATAAAATAATAATTTTAAAATATTCTTTTTAATAAAAGAAAGTTTTTTTTTTAATTTATAAAAATTCAGAAAAATGCATTTAGAAAAATCCAAAAGAATTGTTTTTAATAGAATTTGAAAAATTGTTTTTAATAAAATTGTCCAAAAATTGTTTTGTAAATAAAGTTGTCCCAAAAGTTAATTTTTAATAAAATTGTCCAAAAAAATGTTTTTTTAAATGAATTTTTTTTTCTTTAATTAAAATGGGATTAAAATTATTTTTTAGAAATAGAGGTTTTAAATCTTTTTTTTTTCTTTTTAATTAAAATTTCTTTTGCAAATAAAGTTATGTCTTTTTAAATAATTTGTATAAATCACTTTTTTTTTTAAATGAAAATGAATCAAAATACTTTTGTAAATAAAATTGTAAAAATTCATTATTTTCTAGTAAAAGCAAGTAAAAATAATTTTTGTGTCCAAATTGAAATTTTGTAATAAATTCTTTTGATACAATAAACATAAATAACTTTTTTGAAAATTGAATACAAATGAAATTGATAAAATAAATTGATTCTTTTTTGTAAATAAATAAATTGAAATCATTAATTCAAAATCATTTTTAATAAAATCCTTTGAAATTTCTTGAAAACAATTTTTCTTAATATTTTTTTTTGTTCAATAAATAATTTTTCATGATTCTCTTATTATTTATTTTGTATATTTTTGTAATTAGATTTCATCATTATTTTTATGTATATTGATTTTCACTATGACATGTACATACTCATTTGTTTGATTATTTTTCTTGGTATCCATAATTAATTAATTGATTGTCACAATTCCCTTAATTTGTTTAGTAGAGACCGTATGTATACGGGCTTAGAGGGGTGCTACAACTTATCACCGTACCTTCCCAATAGGTAACCTGACCTTTGGACCTAGACTCGATTTTTTATAGACCTATTTTTCCTTCAGGAGTCACACTTAGAGTTTTTCTTTCTTATTTTGTTTTTCCCTTCAAAATAAAAAAATAAAAAAATAAGCGACGATTTCAAGTCATTTTTCAAAAAATCAATTTTTCACAATATAAATAAAAAGTGAGTTGCGCCATCGAATAGAAGTGCATGCACGAAATGTGGGGTCCACACATACGTAAAAAGCATGCATTAAATTACCACTTTATCCCAATTATCCATGCACATAATGCACTCAATTGATTTCATGCAGGGATTATTATCACGGAAGCTAAGTGTAAAAAACTGCAATATTCTTAACCTGTATGAGAGTGGAAGACAACATCAATGGCGCATCATCCGAAGAGGGTTTAACTCTATTTTATAATGCCAACTTGGAATTTGGTTGTTTCCGCCATTAGCCTTTGCGGCTCCTCCGAGGTGCATGAACTACTAAAATTTAAAATTTTAATGCAATAATGTAACTTTTGATATTTGATATAAACTATATCAAAAGAAAAAAGGAATCTAGTGACATAAGTGGATTTGATTAATTTATTTATTAAAAATTATAAAGATAAAAAGGCATCGTGGAGTGGCCAATAAAGTTCTCGAAAATAAAAGAGCAGACATAGATATGATGCCTTTATTTTTATTTTTATTTTATCATATAAAGATGTGAAAGTGCGTTTTTTTTAATATAAAATGATATGATATGCGTAGATTTTTTTTCTATGTATATATATATATATATATATATATATATATATATATTATAAAATTTTGAATTGGAGTATTTTTTTTATGTAAAGATATAAGGGGTTTAATCAATAAAGTAATTAATCTTGAATAATTAGAATAAAGTATTTGATTTCGAATAATTAGAAACGAAGATGAATGAGGCATGCTAGTTTAAGTATAAAACTTATACTTTTTTTTATATTAATTTTTAGAATTTAATTTATTTTTTATTAATTTTTAGAATAAAGTATGAATGAGTAGTTTATTAATTTTTATTTTATTCTATTTTTTGTCCTCGTTAATGATTGTATTCTCCTTAATAAAGATATCACTTCAAACTTTTATTTGAATTTACTTTGAGGTTCAAAATCTATTTGATAGTGATATTAGGAAGCGTTTTTAATCTTTCTTATACTTGAAAATTTGTATTATTTAAGTGTTAAAAAGGTTGAAAACGTTTTTTAAAATCATTGTTAAACACATTCTTAGAGTGCGTTTAATAGTGATTCGAGAAAGTGTTTCTAGTTTTTCTAACACTTAAAAGACAAGTGATAGGAATGCTAAAAACACTTTGTAGAATAACTACTAAATACACTTTTAGTAAGGACAACCAACTACTATGAACAACGTACTAATATGCCTCTCAAAATAATTACTTACAGAGAGAGGGAAAGGCGAAACATAATCTACAACAGAAAATTGGAAGATTAAATAAAACAATTAAAAATTCTAACTTCCAATTGACAATGGTCCGACCAATCAATTGGCATATAAAATGCCTCCAAAACATAGTATCATTATGGTGATAAATCCACCTCTAAAATCAGGTTGCCTCAATTGTTCAAGGGTCAATTCACCCACCCTTTTAAAGTTTTAGTTAAATACACCTAATTATCATTCATCTAAAATTTCATTAAATACCTCTTCCTATCCTTCTTATTTATTATTTTCATTAACTTCTCCCTTTTAATTTAACATATATAAGGGAACTTAAAAGAAATTTTATGTCTAATCTTGATATGATGAAACTACCAGAAGAGATGGGTGGATAGGTAGTCTTTAAATTAAACTCCAAATTAATATTTTATTACTTATTTCAAGTTTGCCCCTTTATATTAATTCTTTAGAAAGAGCAAAAATTCTATACAAATATAAATAAAATCAATCACATAAATAAACAAATGATATAATGTGAAAACACCACCTAGCAACTCACTAGGTTGAAAAAAGCACGGGTGGTATTTCGATTGCTAAATAATCCATTAAATATGAGAAAATAGTATATTATTTTATCTAATCCCTAAGGTCATATACTATCAGAACCTATACTCCTTTTCCACATCCTTAACACAACATTCATCTATACTCCCTAGTAGATCCCTTGAAGTCATTATCAAAGTTTCGTGATAATATCTTTCAACTTTGTTGTAGCCAAAAGTTACTCTAAAAAAAGATCTTGAAAGTTTGAGAGTTGGAGGATCAAGGTTGTTATGAATGATTACTCTCTTAGGGTTCTGTGGACCCCGTATTTCGGCTCATGCGTTCCCACTCGATGGCCAACTCGCTTTTTATTTATTTGTTGAAATTTTGATTTTTAGAAGAAGACTTGAAGTCGCCACTTATTTTAATTTTTTTAAAGGAAAAACAAAATAAGAAAGAAAAACCTTAAGTGTGACTCCTGAAGGGAAAACTGGTCTGTAAAAAATCGAGTCTGATTTCGAGGGTCAGGTTACCTAGTAGGAAGGTATAGTGGTGAGCCGTAACACCCCTCTAAGCCCGTACACATACGGTTTCTACTAAACAAAATGAAGCAATTATGGCAATTAATTAATTAATTATGGATACCAAGAAAAATAATCAATGTACAAGTCATGGTGAAAATTAATATACATAAAAATAATGATGAAATCTAATTACAAGAATATACAAAATAAATGACGAGAAATTATGCAAAATGATTTATTGAACTAAAAAAAAAATTAAAAAAAATAGTTTTCAAGAAATTTCAAAGGATTTTGTAAAGAATGATTTTGAATTAGTGATTTTAATTTATTTATTTACAAAAAAGAAGTTTCAATTTATTTTCAATTAATGATTTGATTCAATTTCATTTGTATTTGATTTAAAAAAAAAAAACTATCTGTACTTATTGTATAAAAAAAACTTATTACAAAATTTTAATTTGGCAACAAAATTATTTTACTTGCTTTTACAAAAAAATGAATGAATTTTTACAATTTTATTTACAGAAAACATTTCAATTCAATTTTAGATTTTTTTTAAAAAAAGGAACTTCAAAATTTTATATTTGGTTCAAATAAATAATTGTACATTTTCACTGTTTTATTTAAAAGGAAAGAATTTTACTTGATTTTACCATAAAAAAATGTCAATTCAATTTTATTTAAAAGTGTCCATTTTTTGTTTATGAATAATAATAATAATAAAGTCTTTTGCAAATTTGATTTAAAAGATATGATTTTTCAAAATTTTAGTTTAGATAAGGGTATTTGCTTAACTTTTATTAAGAAAAGAAAAGAAAAGAATAAAGATTTTTTTTATATATATATAAGTTTATCTAAAAATAAAATTTAATTTATCTTTTATTTCAAAATAAAGACCTTTTTCACAATTTTATTTACAAAATAATTCCTTTCAAAACAAATTTTAATAGTTTTTTTAATATTTACAAAAAAAAAAAAAAAAATTATTGACAAAAACCAACTTCTATTTGAATTAGAAAATAATTAAAAAAATACTTTACAAAAAAAACTCTCAAATTAATTTTAAAAAAGATTTACATTTTTTAAAAAAAAAAGTTATCCGCATTTCATTCTAAAAAATTAGTTTAAAAATTAATTATAAAAGAAGAAAAGAAAAGAAGAGTTCAAATTTATTTAAAAAAAACGTGATATCAGATTAGAAAAAAAAAAGATTTATTTAAAAATATATATTAAAAAAAACCCGATTTATTTAAAAGGGAAATTCGATTTTATTAAATAAAAAAATATTCTTTTCCTTTTCGATTTTATTCTAAAATATGTTTCTTTTTTCTCATGTTCTTCTAAAAAACCGTTTATCAATTTTTGAAGAGTTTTATTTTTATTTTTTTTTAAAAAGGTTTCTGATATGATTTTAAGAAGATGGTTTTTTTACATTTATTAACTTAAAAAGAAATCTTTCAAAAACCAGGTTATTAAACTAAACATTTATTAAAAATGACTAACTATTTATTCTGAAAAGAATTTTCGTTCATTAAAGATAAGAAGTATTGGATTATTCCCTCAACAAAAACAAAAACATTATCTCATTGGATTATTCCCTCAACAGAAAAATAAAACACAAATAAATATATTACTCAAAACAAAGGCTAATAGGGCATATTAAACAAGGATAAAAAATAAATGGAAACAAAAATTAATCTATGAATAACAAATTAAACATACATATACCATAAAAATCTAAACACTAGTAATAGATCCACATGTACACAAGAAGAAAACTGAAATGAATATATACAACAAAACCTGGAGGACAAGGATGTAGGAGTAACCTTAGAAGTGCAGTCCCAATAACAGTAATGATCCTCCAAAAGCTTCCAAAATGAAGCTTAAAAATACAAACAAACCCTCAACCCTCTCACAAAAATCATCGAAAAATCAGAGAAGATTAGAAAAAAAGAAGTCTTCCCTCCAATCGTCCCGCCTCCTAACTTCAAGCTGCCAGTGATCCTTTTATTTCAAATTAGAATACACCAACTTTCTGCTCGTGCTCATACCCTGCTTCAACCACCCCCACTACTGTCATTTTGCGCTTCCCGCTCTCAACACAGTGCCAAAACATAAAGAAATACAAGCAAGGGTCACAACCCATTGAAAATATTTTAATCAAGCCCAATTTAAAATCCAAAATATACAAGCCCAAATCACATAAGTTAGTAGCCTAAATCAATAACTCTGCAAGCCCAACATCTCAAAAAATAATATAAAAAACTAAAAATCAAGTCCAATTAAGAAAACATGCCCAACTCAAAATACAATCTAAATAACAACAAAACCAAAGCCCAAACAATATTGAACGTAGGCCCAAACCCAAATTCAAGCCCAAAACAGTTACTGTGCAAATCAAGATGGAAATCTCCTTCTTACCATGGTTGAAAGGATGGTGATAGAGTTGAAGGGCTCATTGTCCTCTATCACTCGTACAAAGCCCTAAGATTCTCTTTAGAAACTCTCCTTTAGAAATGGCCAGAACCAAGCAGACTGCTCGGAAGTCCACAAGAGGCAAAGCCCTTAGGAAACAGTTGGCCACGAAGGCCGCCAGGAAGTCGGCTCCTGCCATCGAAGGAGTTAAGAAGTCTCACTGCTTCAGGCCTGGAACGGTGGCGTTGAGGGAGATCAAGAAGTAGCAGAAGAGCACGAAGCTATCGGAAGTTTCTTTTTCAGAGGCTGGTGCGTGAGATCGCTCAGGACTTCAAGACCGATCTGAGGTTCCAGAGCAACGCCGTGGCGGCGTTGCAGAAGACTGCCGACCGGTAGTGGTGCCACCGGCAATGAGAAGGGTAGCGTCGTGGGTATGAAAATGGGAAGGGAGAGAAAAGAAAATGTAAAGAAAGAAAGAAAATCGAAGAAAAAGGAAAGAGAAGAAAAAATGAAAAAGAAGGCTGTGAGGGGGCGGCAGAATGAGAAAAGAAAAAAATAAAAAAAGCCTTTAGGGTTTGACTTTTGGAATAGATGATGGAGATTAAAAAGGAAAAAGAATGGCTAGAATTAGTTCTCACATATGGGTAAGGGTCTCCAAAAAGCCCGCGGCCCGTGGCCCGCTTTAGGCCCGGCCCGGCCCGACGGGCTAAAGCCCGGCCCAAGCCCGTCGGGCCCGAGCCCGAGCCCGTTTTTGGGCGGGCCGGGCCGCGGGCCTAAGTTTAGGCTCGGCCCGGCCCGTAGGCTCGGCCTGCCGGCCCGCCCGTAGGCCCGCCCCTTTAAAAAAAAATTATAAAAATAAAAATTATTAAAAAAAATATTGATTTCAAAATTTTATTCATTGAATATATAATTACATTTGAAAATGTGGGAAAAGTTTACATCACTACAAAATAAATACATCCCAACTAGGTTGGCACCTATTTATTTGTCAATCATCTGTATTTTTCAACCACAAAAAATAAAAATAAAAATATAATATACATTTAGTCATTATTTTCTGGCGGTGATGGCGAACTATCATGCATCCATGAAGATCTTGATAATTTTAAAGATTCCATATCGGCAAGCATCTCTGTTTCTCGAATGGAATCATACATCCTTTTATCTGCTATTTCCCAATCTTTCACACATATCCCTGCTTCAATAATATCTGGCGCTAAGTTGCATCGTTTTTTACTAACTACTCTTCCACCTACACTAAAAGCAGCTTCTGATACAACTGTACTCACAGGAATTGTTAGTACATCACGAGCAATTATAGAAAGCACAGGATATTTGTGTTGATGTGATTTCCACCATATTAAAATATCAAAATCTTCTTGATCTTCAAATAAAATTGTATCAGTATTAAGATATTTATCTAAATCAGATGTATTATTTGGAAAACTATTTGTTGTCTTTTTTCGACTTTTCAACATTTCTAGAGCTCCTTTATAAAAAGATGAGGAGTTTGTAGATGTAGGTGGTAATTTAATAGTATTAATATCATTACCATATTTTTCTTTATAATAGTTATATAAATTATATAATAATGAATTTATTTCATTTTTAATTTCTTCAATTTTTATTTGGTCATTAAAATAAATAACTTTTAACCATTCATCCAAAGCTTCAAATTTCAATCTAGGGTCCACAATTAAAGCAATATAAAAAATTAAAGGTATTTCTCCCCAATATTTTCTAAATTTTTCTATCATTGCAAATATTGTATCATTAAATATTTCAAAACTTAAATATTTTTGAAATAGAAGAAAAATATTAGTTATTTGCGTAATAACTCGATTTGAAGTTGGATAATATACACCACAAAAAATGTTTGTTGAAATATCAAAAACTTCAAAAAGATCTCTTAAAAGATCCGCAATATGCCAATCATAATCATTTAATGCATAAATATCTGCTTCACAATCATTATTAATTAATTGTATTTCATATAATTCGACTACTTTTCTATATTTTGTAATATTTTGTAAAAGTTTATATGTGGAATTCCATCTAATGGCCATATCCAAATTTATATTTTTTCTTTTCATATTTAACATTTTGCAACAATGAAAAAATAATTCATGTTTTGCTTGAGAACTATTAATACTATATGCAATGCCTCTAATTTTTTCCAATGTACTATCAACATTTTTTAATCCATCCTTTACAATTAAATTTAAAATATGTGCACAACAACGCACATGAAATATTTTAGCATGATCTTCTTTTACTTGCCAATATAGTTTTAGTCTATGTATTGCTGCATCATTATTAGCAGCATTATCTAATGTTATTGTCAATATTTTATCACGAATGCCTAAATCTATAATTTCATCATTTATTAAAGATGCTATATTTTTACCACTATGTGGAGCATTTATTAATTTAAATGAAATTATTCTTTTATTTAATTTCCATTCATTATCAATGTAGTGAGCAGTTATACATAAAAAACCAGTGTGAGTTAAAGATGTCCAAATATCAGATGTTAAACAAATATTTCCTTCAAAATTTGCAAAAAAATTTTTTAAAATTTCTTTTTGTGTATAAATTTTTTCATAATATCTCTTTTAACTGTATTTCCAGACCAACCTTTAAATTGAGGATTAATACCTCGTTGAATTGTTCCTACAAAATCATGAGTTTCCATCATGTTGAAAGGTTGTTCTGCTCTTATTATATAATCAATCATTTCTTCACGACAGTTAGATTCATCATAAGAAAATGTTTTTAAATTTCCACTTTCATTTTTACCTAATTGCATATAATTTCTAATATCTACATTATTTTTAGTTTTATAATTTTCATGATGTCTTTTTAAATGACTTGTGCCTGCATTTGAGCCACTAGTAAGAAATTTATTACAAATTTTACATTTTGCTTTTATTTCTTTTTTATTATTTTCTAAAATTATTTCTATTCTATCAAAAAAATTCCATATATTTGAAGTAAATTTTTTGTTTGATGATATTTCATCACATGGACTAGATGAAGAAGCACTTGTCATATTATAATTATTGATAAAATATTATGCCAAAAATAATAAAGTAATAAATATAAAAAAAAAATGTAACAAAAAAATAAAGTAGTAGAGGTGAAGTATGTTACTCAATTAGAGAACCGATGCAGAAATTCCTAGCAAATTTGAACTCTTGGAGCCACCAATGCTTGTTTTGCACCACCAACAATATTGTATAATTTGATGGAAAAATAAAAGAATTTGAAATATTATAGAATGTGAGAGAAATAGAGAGAGAAATAGAGAGAATTTGATGAAAAAATGAAAAGGAAGAAGATGTATTTATAGGAAGATTTAAAAAAAAAAAATTGACATATGACCGTTGGAGCCTCCAACGGTCATATGGGAATAATGGGATGGAGCTAAAGGCTCCAACGGTCACATGACTGTTGGAGCCTTTAATTTTTTTTAAAAAAATAATATACTGTATTTTTATATACATATAACTAAGTCCATTAATAAACATAAAAAGTTTGTAGCTTAGTTGGTTAAAGCCTCAAATTTTAACCATGAGGGGAGGGGTTCGAATCCCCCCCTCTCCCTTCCCTTGTTTCATTTTGGCTTTAATAAAAAAGCCCGCCTGCCCGGCCCGGCCCGCCAACCCGCGGGCTCATAGGCCGGGCCGCGGGCCTACCATTCTTGCATGGCCCGGCCCGGCCCCGCCCGGCCCGCCAACCCGCGGGCTCATAGGCCGGGCCGCGGGCCTACCATTCTTGCATGGCCCGGCCCGGCCCGGCCCGTTGACTGGTCAACGGGCCCATAGGCCTGGCCCGAGCTGGGCCGCGGGCCTCTTATTTCAGGCCCGGCCCGGCCCGGCCCGCCCATTGGAGACCCTTACATATGGGTATAGAAAGTTGGGCCTAGGTTGGGCCAAAATTAAAATGAAAGAAGCTCAAATAAACACAATCAAAATAAGCCCTATAAATAAATAATAGTAAATAAAAATAAAATAAAATAAGTGAGAATGGGTATGAGACAAATTTTGGGGTGTACAGGTTCATAAAAGTCCACACCCACACCTTGTAAATAAACATATCTCTATTTACATTTATAAACACTTTTTAGAATTATGGAGAGTTTCCTAATTCTAAAATATTTCAAATGTCATTTTTAGAATCAAATATCAATTTAGAGATACTCATAATTTTTAAATCTTACTACAAAATATTCCAATTGTTTTTTATAATAAAACATAAATATAATTTTAAAACTTAACAAAAATAATATTTGAAATTAAAAATATAATAGAAATCAAATTAGGAAATAAAAAGTATTCTCTTAATAATTTCTTGTATTAGTCATTCTAAAAGTTTTATGAACCACAAATACATACAAATTTTACAATTCTTAATAACAAATCCAAATTTAATGAAGTCCAAAGTTGTCTTGAAATGAATAAGACTCAAAGAATTATGTTGCATCTAAATTAGTAAGAAATGAACAAAATTGCCAACTAAATAAAATATCTCAACAATCTCTCCCTTTGGCAATTTTATGATAAAATACAAAGATATAATGAGGTCCTCCATAATTCTCATAAAACCTTACTGAATTCAATCCTAATATTATTTTATATTATTTTTTACGCTGTGATGTCAATTTCCTATAATCTACACAAACTTAAACAATAAACTTGTGAAAAATTTTGTATGCAAAAATAGAAAAATAATATAATCTCTCCTTTTGGCACATTTGTGGCAAAATACAAAGATACAATGAGGTCTCCTATAACTCTCATAAAACCTCATTGAACCTAATCTTAATCTTAGTTTAAACCATTTCTTACGCAATGATGTCAATTTCCTGTGATTTGTCCACACTTAAACAATAAACCTAAAAGTATAGAAAATTAGTAAAAAATTAAGTAATTTGGATATGATAAAACAAGACAAGACATTCATCAAATTATAAAGAGAATCAAAATAATTTAATTTCTAAAATTCAAAATATTTTCAAAATTGAATAGAATAAAACATGAGTGAAGAAAGAGAAAATTCAATTCCAAGAAATGGAATCATTAACGGTCTAAGATTCTCATTCCCTCCTTCTATTATTTCAACTAATCAATTTTAAGTTCAAAAATAGACACATTCAATTTGAATTTCATCTAATTGAATTTCTGTTTAACAATACTTAATTTATTTTACATAAATATTCATACATATAATGTGATTTTATAATTCCTCATAAATTTTGAATTTCTTGATTTTAATTTTTTTTTGTGTGGCAATTTTAGAATAATTGCATGTTTCACTTTTGATATGTGGGGGCTTACTTAAGGTACCTGCACAACTACAATAAAATTAATGAGAGGCATAATTTGCTTGTTTTGTCAATCACTCATTCTTGGAATTTACACAATGCTAAACGGCATTCATCAAACCACAGTTCTCATTCCACATGTGGAATGTACTTGACCATTTCATTTAGTATTAAGAATTGGAATGGGCAGGAACAAGGAGAAGGTGATCATGAATGACCAATGCGGTTACTTGATGAGGACCAAAGTGTCTTCCTCAAATGAAGGTGGCGTTGCAGCTGGATTCGCAGTATTGGATAGCATATATTTGACTTGATTGAAACACCTAACCAAGTGACTCCAATTGTTTAGGTATTAGACTTGAAAGCAGTTGATAATTGAATCATAGTTAGTTTATGTTTGTTCCATACTAAGATTCAACAGTTACTGAAAACTTAGCTGCTGGTCTATATTTATTTCTTCAGCCATTTTTTCCCTTTCTTCATACTGACATTGAGAAGTTTTTGTTTCATTGGCAATACAATTGAAGAAGAAAATCGGCAGAGTTCCATTGATTCCTCAGGAGTTATGATGTGGGTGGAGGTGAAGAAGAGATTAAAAGGAGTGGCATCAGTTTGAAAGAAATTACTTGTCTGGTTAGATTCTTTATTTTTGATTGAGTAATAATTGAAAAACTGTTGAACATTGATAACAAACCACTCAAAACATATAGAAACCCACAGATTTAATACATAGGAGATGATGCTTATGATAAACAAGTTTCCTCTTTCCCTTCACTTTTGCTGTATGAGAATGGTGTCTATAATTAAGAAAAAACCCAATTAAGCTTACTTTTCCTGTTCTAACACTAAATCAAAATATTGTAGAATGGCAGAAAAAATATCATTTGGACCCATCTATTGAGGCTGATTCTAAAGCAGGAAAATCTCACCGGTTGAATTATTTTACAAACAAGGACCTCTTAAGCGGAAACCTAGTACACAACTGAAGAAATGATGACAATTAGGGGGGAGGGGGGGAGGGGAAATCTCATTCAATTTCAGGTAAAGGAAGCACATTGTGGTGTCTTCCACATGAAATGAAGCGTGAAGCAAATCCTGCATACATAAAAAAGAAAGACAAGGAGAACACCGCTAGGTCTTAACAAAAATGAAAGAACTAGTGGAGGTGACTCTCTTACATGCCATATGTAAAGGTGAATGGTAGCTAAATGTGAAAGCAAAAGAAGAAGTAGGGTGGTAGAAGTCATGCACAATTAGCTAGTAAATGCCATATCAAAACCCAAGTAAACCATTCACCTCAACCTAAATTCCCTGGCTAGGAACCCAAGCCCATTGAAAGAAACCACCAATACTTGATTAAAAAAATGTTCACTAAAATGCAGTTGCATCTGTAAGCAAGATGTTTGAATATGCTGATCACATTTTGATCCATTGTAAGCTATGGTATTTCGCGTTTTCACTGTTTGGCATGCTGTAGGTCCTTCTCAGTCAGTTTAGAGATCTTTTGCTTAGTTGGCAAGGTGCAGTAGAGGCTAACACCCCTTTGTGTCTCTCCTGGATGATTTAGAAAGAGTGCAACAAGAGTCCACATCAGTGATGAAAAAGCTTCTTCCCCAGTCTAACCAGGAGTTGGGAATAGTTGGAAGGTGTAAGCTTTGTCCATTGCCATAGATGGCCAAGACCTGGAGCCACCTAGAAATTCGAGGCCAAAGCCTAACCCGACCTCTCTAAGGCTGGACTGGAGATGATTTTTATGAGCTCTGTCTCGAGCATTGTAGCCTAAGCCCAGAAGGCAAGATTCCCACCTAAAATGCCGTTAAAATTCTAGTTCGGCAGATAATCAGGCTATTTTTCATGCACGAAAGAGAATTTTCATATGCTGCTTTAACAGGTTCCACTTCACCTTTCACCTATATGTACCATTCTGCTGATGGACTGAAGGAATCCGTATTAGAAAACCTGATTGAGCTCGGACCACCCTCATCAGCGAACCAAGAACTCCACTCATGCTCGGACAAGAGATGACTTCCTTTGCTGGAAAATTTTCTACCAACAAGATGACAGCAAGACCATCTTTGGTGCACATTGACTTAACTCATCCAAAAAACCAGCTGCCCATGCAGTAAAGGCTAGTGAAATCCATTAAATGATCATGTTCTGGAATCCAAATGCACATTGTTCATCAAATAATGTTTGCCTTTTATAATTCAGAAGGAACAAAGTTACAGGCACAACATACAACAATCTGGATGGATATTAGGAATGATTCTCAACAAGAACAGACTCATTATATAACGAGTACATTAAAAAAAAAAAAAAAAATTCAAAAGTCAGACCTGCATGCAAATGTGTAAGTTTATACAACCACATATTTCAAGCGGGAAGTAGTTGAACTATTTTGGGACAAAGTAGCATAGCAGCTTAAGAGTATATTGCTCAAGTCGAGGCAATTATATGAAATTTTACTGAAAGAAAAACCCAGTCGAATTCAATTGAAACAGAGGAAAAAATCATTGCAGAGCCTCTCATAGCAGCATGTCTTTCTCCTGAAATGAAGGAAAACATGAAGCAAATCCAGCGTACCTAAAGAAGTGAGAGAAATAAGAATTAAAGGAGGCTCTTGTATTATTTAAATATAATTGAAGGAAAAACAAGTGGTAGTGACTCTCACTTATAGCATATACTATGTACAGAAAAAGACATACCAGCTTCCGTATGTAAAGGATGATTATTCTTTCCTTAAAATCCATTAGGATACCATCAATATTCATTTTACAAGCTAGAAAAAATGGGTAAAATAAATAAGATTAAAAATCATCCTGGCCAGATGAACACTGAACGATGTCTCAATGAGAAGGATAAGTAGTTCTTCAAGGCAACTTACACAGCTAAGTAGACATGAAAACACAGAGGAAAAAACTTAGCATAGTAGAAATGATCTTGAAACTCCACCAAGGTATTGCAAACTTCTTGGCTTAAAAATTCAATTTGTTTTGTTGGTTTTGAATTTTTCTAAAGTGCTTGAATGAATCTTGTGTGCTCATTATTTTTACTCTTAGGATTTCACCATCATTTGGTTTGCAGTCATAGTTTATTTGCATTTCACCATCATTTCTAAGATTCATGCATTATAATTTTGGGAGTGTTACTAAATTTATGAAACTGCAAACCCACATTCTAGAGTTGCATAATTTTGAAGATCAGGGCTTGTTATGAGTTATCCTACTAAAGATGTGATACAGTACAGGAAGTGTAAACAGGTTGCATTCAAATGCAAATACTTAAACCTAATCATATTCCATCCAACATGAAGATTGAGTCTTAGGAGAAGGCCCCATAAGCAGAGGATCTCTCTTTCCTTCCATTGATAGACATGTTCTCCAAGAAGATTTTGGCATTGTTTCCTAAACACCACTCTCATAACAATCATAAACCATGAGATCAAGATATACACCATGATATATATCAAGATAGAGGATAGAGACACTGATTGTCCTTACAATCATGCACAATGAGATCCAGACATTGGTAGAGACAATTGCCTACATTTGCTTTGTGGAGTTCTGTAAGACTTTCAAAGAGGACCCAAGACTATCAGAATTTTTGTTCTGGTATATATTGAGCAAATATTTGTGATGCTTCCTGTCAATTTGAGGTGGGTGTGGTGAGTTCCAACCCCAGAAAGATTGGTCCAACTCTAGGGAAACTTCACAATATAATGAAAATTTCTAGCTTGCATGTTGGTTCACTGCTTCAACTCATGGATTGAAACTTCTAATACTTGGTTTATTTAGAGTTTGTAATCTTTAGAACATTATAATTGTTAAGATTTTACAATCTTCTAAAACATAGTATATAGAATGATTACCAGAATATCAAAAAATGACAGAGTACCTCCAGAACTTGTAGTTTGAAGGATTTTGCAGGGAATTAGCTGTCATGTCTCCATGATGTTGTTGCAAACCACTGTAAGTTCCTCCAAGTCAGGGAAAGCAACCAATCTGGAAAATCAATCAAACACAACAAAACAGAATTTCTATTCCATCAACAAGATCATAGGTACATATCTAAGTACTCAAAAGGAAGTGTTCTTTTACTTTCTTTTTTAAGCAAAGAGAACAGAGAATGAAAGTTAGGACTACTGGTTTTTCAAAGAAGTTATAACAAGAAATCATATCTTACAGATCAAAGAGCAACACTGGGATCATTTAGCATTTGGCAAGGTTTGGTGTGATATTTATTTTTTTTTGAATCACAAAGCAACAACTTTATTGAAATGAAGTACAAGAAGGATGAGAGAAACAAAAAAGAGAGTATAACATGATTCACCAAAAATAAAACAAATTAGCAACTTAAAAAGGAACTATCAAGAGCTTTAAATGAAACTAGATGAACAAAAAAAAGGAGTTTGGTTTACAGTCTCAAAGAAAAAAGGAAAAAAAAAAAGAAAAAAAAGAAAAGCAACAACCAGAAATCTGTTTGAACAATTTGACAAACATTTTGGACTTCTAGTGAAATTTATGTTGGGGAGTGCTAACATTTTGGAATTCAGAGCAACCTCTTCTTTGGTTCTAGTTCTTAGTCCAGTTGTTATATAAATTGAATCAGATCACTCCAACTATATTTGATCAAGCTCTTTGAACCAACCTTTAAAATAGGCAGAGAAGTTATATGCCCAAAACTCCCTCTAGTTTATCACCATTGATTACAGAGTTGCGAGTATGACCAGAAAGAAAGCTTGACTGGAGTAGAAGACAATTAAGAAACCTGAGGTGATAAAAAAACCACGAAATTTAGGGTCATACCTTGAACTGGGATACTATCCTGAACTTCCAGGCATGTCTTCAGAAATCTCGCCCACATAATCACTTTCACTAACCACTACCACCTCTTTACCCTTGATTTTTCGCAGATTGAGAAGTTTGTGGTAGGTTACTTCAGGGAATACAAAATCTTCTCCTTCATCTTTTCCTTCCAAGTCTTTTTTCCATCGTGATCTAATCAATTGCTTCTCAAGCTGTGAAAGGTCTCGGGTTAAGCAACTTGGAAATTGACCTTCCAGAACCAGACAATGGAGAACTTCCACCAAATCTAAGTTTTCATAGGTGAGAATTCCATAGGGATCCCTACTCCATATATACTGCAGTTGTGGGAGACCATGAAGTACCAATTTATTCAACTGAGTTTCTGTTGCATCGTCCTCAATATTTGCCCCATCCAGATTAAACACCTCTTTTAATTTGCCACAATTGACTATTCTAAGAAACTGTAGGCTCGATAACCACTTCAGCACAATTAATGGCAAACCCTTCTGCAGTTTATTACAATCTTCTACCTTCACTTCTACTAGTCTGCTGAAGGAATTTGCAGTAGGCTTGTCGTTCCATATCTCATTTATATTATCCAGGCCAGATATGTGCAAGGACACTAAGCTGGGGAAAGCAACCTGCAGAATTCATCTCATTCTGTTAATAAAATACCTATATATTTTGAAATAGCTGAATATGATAGGTATTAGACACATAAGTTAAATATCAGAAAAATACTATAACGTGGAAGATAGAAGGAAAAAAAGAAAAAGAAAAAGAAAAAAAAAAGATTGTATTCATTGATGCTAGCTGTGTCTTATCAGCTATCACATAGAGCTTAAGAAACAGCTTGAGGAAGGGAAACCAAGTTAGATGATGCTAACTTGTGCTTTTTCATTCAAATAATTGCTATAAGATGAGAAAGAATGGAAATCTAAGATACAACTGACCTTTTTACTGAAGAGCACTGTAATAAGGATACCATGGTCTCCCGGACCACCCCTTCTGAGAGTATGGCTTCCTGGATAGAAACTTGCCAGACTGGGCAAGGATTTGAGTGAAAGAGAGGTTAATTCAGGAAAATCAATCTTATCAATAACCTCTTCAGCTCCTTCTTCCTGCCTGATGATTTCTCTCACTCCTTCAAGTTCCATGTAAGGCGAGAAAAGCTTTTTCATGCTGCCACAGTTGTGCACCTTGAGAAATTTCAGGTTCTGTAAGCACAATTTTTTTCCAAGAACCTTGTTGCATATATGCTCCAGGTTCTGTAAATCATCCAAAACCAATTGACTCAACTGATTGTCTGTTACATCTTCCTGAACATTTGTCACATCCAGATCAAAAACCTCTTGTAATTTTCCACAGCTGGCTATTCTAAGAAACTCTAGTCTTGGTAACCAATTCAACACATTGTATGTCGAAATATTGTGCAGCTCATTACAATTTTCTACCTTCATTTCCTTTAGTTTGCTAAAGGAATTTGCAAGCAGTTGGTTGTGCCATATTCTTTCCACATTATCCAGCCCAGAGACATACAAAAACACCAAGCTAGGGAATGCAACCTGCAGAGCCCATCCCATCATGTTAATAAAATACCTACAAATTTATTAATATCACGACATGATAGGAAATGGGACATAAAAGGTAAATAGGAAAAGAACACAAAACTCAAAGAAAGAAAGAAAGAAATCATTTGCATTCATTAATTCTTCATCTTCTTAGCAATTAATCAATAGAACATAAGGAAAACAATCGAGAATAAGTTAGGAAGAAGGGAAAAGCAAGACTGGTGTGACTAATTTTGTGCTTTTTCATTCAAATGGTGCAACAAAAGGATGAAGATAGGAACATTTGACAAAGCAGGGACTTGAACCTGGCTTCATAGTGGGACCCCAATTAAACTTCAGCCATTAAGCTGGGGTCTTTAGCAAATGATATAGGCATAGTCTTTTTACTTTCCATCCCATGCACATCCATGGAGAGTGACTTCACATAATGGTAATATTACTTTAAATATCAAAGTAGTCACAAAATATAATAGCAATGACTGCTAGAAGTTCCTCCTATGGTATTTCCACCAGAAATTGAAGCCGAAAAAAATGATTTTTGTTTCAAAAATTAAGTTAGTATGCTATTCTTTAAAAACAACAGACATTGCAAATAATTTGAGAGAGGATTGGAAAGAATTAGCATGCACAATTGAATTTTAGCCAAAAGATATAGAATGTGAAGAAAAAAAAATTATTTTGGCACTTAATCAACATTCTTTCTGTTTCTACTCTAACCTAATCTTTGTAGACCCAATGGATAAAATTTTCAATTGGAAATCCAGTCATATTTAAAGTCCTTGGATTCTAAATAAGAGAAAGAAATCTTTTCTATGAGTTAAATCTTTTTTTTTAAAAAAAAAATAAAAAATAAAAAATTGATTCATAAAGTGTTGAAAAGAAAAACAAAAATATAAGATGTGAAAGAATAATTAAGAGACATGCTAACCTGTTCATTGAAGAGCACCCCAGGCACTTTATTAGAGTCTCCCACATGAATCTTTTCAAGAGTCTGACTTAGATAGAAACATGTTAGTTTGTGCAACTTCAGAAGTGAAACACGGGTTATCTGAGGAAAAATGATCTCATCTGTAACTCCCTTCTCTGCTGCGACAATTTCTTTCATCGTATAACAATCTTCTATGCATAAGTCCTGGAGTTGCACAAAAGCCAACGCAAAGGAAGATGAAAACAGATACATTAAGTTGTCACACCGCTTCACCTGGATGAATTTCAAGTTCCCGAAGCATGAAGCTTGTGGGTGCCTGCTGTCCACATCCCTATATTCCCTGACAATTTCTTTCATCGTATAACAATGTTCTATGCATAAGTCTTGGAGTTGCACAAGAGCCAATGCAAAGGAAGATGAAAACAGATACATCAAGCTGTCACACTGCTTCACCTGTACGGATTTCAAGTTCTGGAAGCATGAAACCAGTGGAGGCTGGTTATCAAAATCCCTGTCTTCTCCGGTAACAATTTCTGTCATCGTGGGACAATCTTCTATGCATAAGTCTTGAAGTTGTACAAGACCCAATGCCATGGAAGGTGAAAAAAGATACATCAAGCTATCACACTCCTTCACCCGTACAAATTTCAAGTTGTGTAAGGACGAAACTTGTTGGGGCCTGTTGTCCACATCCCCATCTTCCATGATAATTTTTTTCATCTTAGAACAATGGTCTATGCATAAGTCTTGGAGTTGCCCAAGACCCAAGGCCACAGAATATGGAAAAAGATACATCAAACCGTCACACTGCTTCACCTGTAGGGATTTCAAGTTCTGGAAGCAGGAAACTTGTGGGGGCCAGTTATTGGTATCCCTGCCTTCCACGGTAAAAATTTCTTTCAACGCGGGACAATCTTCTATGTGTAAGTCTTGGAGTTGCACAAGACCCAACACCATGGAAGGTGAAAAAAGATACGTCATGCTGTTGCACTGCTTCACTTGTAGCGATTTCAAGTTTTGGAAGCACAAAACTTGTGGAGGGCTGTCGTTGCATATATCTCTCAACTGAGGTAGATCAATTAAGCTCACTTCTTCTAGCTTGGAGAGCATCTCAACATGTTCATTATCACCATGAGCAAGTCCCTTAAGATCAAATACTTCTTCTAGGAGGTCACATTTTTTCACAGTTAGCTTTTTTAAATTGTTTAAGCACTGTATAAATTGGGGTGAAAAAAGACTCGATAGGAATGGGCAGTTTTCAACTATCAGGAACTTTAGATTAGAGAGGGCCCCGAATAAAACATGAAGATCCTTCATCTTCTCCAACTTGAGAGAGAGATTCAAGAACTCCAAGTTAGGGAACGCAACCTGCAAAAACCCAATAGATCATTACATCAATTGCAAGTTAGGGACATATATCCCAAAATATCCTGCCAATATTTTATTCCATTACAAATAAACCCATAAAATAAATAAACCAAATGAATAAGTTCATACATATTCCTAAAACTATCCATCCACTTTCATAACACAAACCCTATTGCGGTGCAAATGCCGCTCTTAAGATCAAGGATGGGTCACCCAAATGATGACTCTTAGAACAAGTCCACGAGGTGTGATGTTGATTGCTATAAAAGGTTTAACCTGCTCTCATAGACGACCAATTGGTTTTCAAATGAAATGGTCAAAGTTTAATACAAGAAACTCTTTCAATTAATTATTTTTATTTCACTAACAGAACTTTTTAAACTATTTATGGACTGCTATAGAACTTACTTTGTATCAAAAACATTAGATCATAATATTGTTTGGATTTGTCACTTATGTAACTTATTTTCTAGCTCATTAATACTTCCCATGCTCCTTCAAATCTTGAAGAGAAAACTGTGAGCTTCTAAATTTTACCATACATATATCCACAGGAATGTATAAATGAAGCACCTGTAAGTTGACTCCATCTACCGAGATGGCTTTAGGCACACACCTCAACATTTGCTTCTCAAGTTTTTTTCATTTTTCTTTTCTTTTTCTTTTTTTCTTTTTTTTTTAAAATTGCATTTTATTCATGTAGCAAAAGAATCATGACCTCTTTTATTGTGAATCTAACTTATTACCTCAAATGAATCAGAGAAACAAAAAACATAAGCAGACTAATTTAGTCATGCTACTCATATTTTAAGTTATGTACTCTAAATGGTTTTCCATTAAAAACTTTTATAATATTTTTGGCATTTCTTCCAACTAGCATCGAAGTAAACTCTGCCTATTATGGGCTTGCTCTTCTACCTACACCACTTAAATATAGCCCTAGCTCAAGACCTCCAATTAATTACCAAAGGGCACTATCACTTGACCTTTACTCTAGGAGGCTTTTGACAATTCTAGTCTTAAATGAGATTTACCATAAATCCTTTAGAAACTACACAACAGACCCAAGATGAGAAAATTTTCAACATTGGACTTGTTATTTTGTAATCTTTTTTTATAAAAAAGAGTGATGCGTAGTTTATAATTACAAACAATTTTAGTCATTACCCAACAACCCCCCCTCAACACACACACACATATATAGATAGATAGATAGATATAAAAACACACACATATATATATATATAAATAGATATATAGATATAAAAGTGTATGGTGAAATCTAAACCGTTGGATATTGCATAAATATATAGGATTATGGTATAAACAAATGGAATCGGGTATTAACAAATGAGACCAAAATACAATCTATACATATATATATATACACACTATTGGATAATTGTACAAATATATAGGATATGGTATAAACAAATGAAAATAGGTATTAATAAATGAGACCAAAATACAAAAGAATGGAACCAAGGTACAAAACAATGTGATATAATCCTTAAGAAACTACAAAACTATTAGACTTGAGATGAGAAAATTTTCGTCATTGGACTTGTTATTTTGTATTTTTTTTGAGACAAAAGAGTAATGCTTAGTTTATAATTACAAACAATCCTAGTCATTATATATATATATATATATATATATATATATATATATATATATATATATATATATAATTTTAGGTCATTGTTGAAAGTATATAATGAAATTTAAACAGTTGAATAATTGTACAAATATATAGGATTACAATATAAACAAATGAGACCAAGTATTAACAAATGAAACCAAAATACAAAAAAATGGAACTAAGATAATAAAAATTGTGATACAAATCAAGTATAAAGTAGTGAAACCAAATTGTGCATTTGACGACATAGTTTCACTTTTGGATAGGTATTTCTTCAGTATTGTTGGGTAGATGTTATATATATATATATTAAGGTACTAAGACACAAGTTTGGTATAAAACAATGGACCAAATTATTCACGTGATATATTATGATTCATCCTGCTTTTCAATATGTACTAATTCAATATTAAAGTGGGACTAAATTATCTCAATTGGAAAAATCCTCATTCTCATAATAGTTTGTTTCCAAGCATTCTAACAATCTAATTTTTATAAAAACATTTCATCTCTCATGTCTTTCCATTATAAAATTCAACAAAAAATTATTATAGATAAGAATTAAATAAATAATAATAAAAATGACAAAACTACAATTAAAACTAAAATCAAAATTTAAAACTAAAAATATAAAAATGAAATATTCATTCCCCACTTTAAAAATCATAACTTTCTCAATATTTATTTTTTCTTGTACATTTTTTACTATACCATTCTTAGATTGATTCATTTTTCAAAACGTTGAAGAAAAGGTGGAATTGAATATATCTAAGGCTAAAATCTCCAAAATTCTTAATATAAACTATTCTTTCACTAAAAGACAAAATTCAAAAATAAACTTTAAAAAATTAAATTCTATAAAATCATAAAATTATGGTCCTAGCTTAAAACATAGTACTTCTTTATATTTATCTCCCTTCTCACGTTTTCACTTGTTTATTTTTTCATTAATCCATTATCCTAATTTTGTTTCTCTAAATAATTTTTAAGATTTTATCTTAATTTATTTTTATTTTTTATGAATTCATTATCTTAATTTTCTTTCTCTTAAAGGCAACCCATTCTTTCATAAAATTGTTGAACTTAATTTTTTTAAGCTTATTAATTTTGCTAATTTTCTTTCAATGCTAAGGTATTTATACTTTTCTCAAATAAAATATTAAAAGTTAAGTAAGTTTATTTTATAATAAATATTGGAGAATTTTCATTTGAATGGTTTGCATGTTATGTTAACATTGAAAATGATGATGAATAGTGAATAAATTTTTTTTACTTAATATATTAGGTTTTATATATATATTAACAACATAAATAAGTGGACTTGTCTTGTTAGAATTTGGAACTAAAAATCATACCTAAAAATTCAAGAAGTTCATTTTTGTAGATTATGTGATTAATCTATACATTAAAGTCATATTTTTTTTTTAATTTGAACATTTCAAAACTCCATTATTCAATTTTTTTTCATATGATATGACATAGTTTAACTCTTTTAAATCTTATAATTTTTTTATAAAATTGGTTATACATTACTTTATACTTCATACTTCCTATCGACATGCACATGCACACACACACACATATGACTTAACAATTATGCATGTGCCTTGATTCTCAAGTTTTGCCATATGCATGTGCCTGTATTCATGTAGTAATATTAACAAAACTATCATAACCTACTTTGCTCTAAATTTTACTTATTACGGCATATTTATAATAAAATGACTAATCCAAGTAAATCATGCGCTATTTTCTTTCAAGCATTCTAAAAAAAAAAATTAGTTATTCAAAACATTTGTTGTAAATAAACAAAACTTGACAACTCAAAATGATAAAATCAAGGTATTGTTTGAATAATTCAAATCATAAATTATGGCATTCACAATAATATCATAGATCACAATCATGTGTGGCTAAAGTGGCATGACTTTAACAAAAAGTTTTAGAAAACTTCAAGGCTATGAAACTAAAAACAAAATCAAAGAATTTGGGCTCTTACCTTATCACAAAGGAAGATGGGTTGCTCAACTGGCTTATCAAGTTTGGAAGCCAATTTCTCCAAACTTTCATGACTTTCCACCTCCAGTGTCTTCAACATTGGCCACTCCAAATTATGCAGTCCCAGATAGAAACATTCAAGTTGTTTTAGACAGGAACTTGTCAGAGAGGTCACTTCAGGGAAAAAGAACATGGACACTACTTTTGCTATATCTTCGTGTGAAACAATTTCCTTCACTCCACAAGAATTCATTTCTACTTCTTTAACTTGCAGAAGGCTTCTCACTACATAACCTTCATAAGGAATTATAAGACTTGGACAATGAGAAACTTGTACAGACTTTAAGTTTGGATAGGTAAGAAGTCCTTGAGGAGCCTTATTCCATACACACTTCAGCTTCTCTAAATTATCTAAACACAATTCTCGCAACTGAAGCGTAGGAATATCATGACTTTCTTTACTATCTATGGATTCCAGATCAAAAATCTCTTCCAGTGAATTAGAGTCCACTATCTTCAGAATTTGTAGACTCGGTAGCCTCTTCAGCATATTGGAAGGAATAACATTCCGCAGTTTTTGACAAGACCGTACTGATAGTCTTTTTAGTTTTCCAAAGGAATCTGCAACAAACTCGTTGTGCCAAATCTTTTCCACACTATCCAGGTTGGAGATATCCAAGTCCCCCAAGCTAGGAAATGCAACCTGCAGACAAGATTAATCTGTGGCATTAGTAATATAACTATATACTCTGAATAACTACACATAATAGGATATAACATGTAAGGCACTATTGACAAAGAACAAAGAGAATAAAAAAGACAAAAAATCAAACATTTGCATTCACAAATACTTCATATGACCAAATCAAATGAACCTGACAGAATTGCCAAATTCAGATTTTCGAATTATTCAAGTGAAATGATCAAAATTTGAACCCCTCTTTTCTTTTTCTCTTCTTCCAAATTTGATAAATCTTAACGGTTCATATATTGGGTTATAATAATTAGAGATTAATATATTAGGTTTAGTTGACAAATTTGTTCCATTTTTTCCTGATTAGATGCAACTTGCTTTCTTAGATTTTTTCAATATCAAGTTGATGTTGGACTTTATCAAACTTAACTTCGAATCTGTTGGAAAGTCAATCTTCCTAAATCTTCCATATTAAGAATAGATGATCTGTGTATATTAGTCTACCTATTGTAATCCCTGACTTATAGCTAGACAACCTAAAATGTAGTAGCTAATTCCTGACTTGTAGGAAAAGATCAGAAATCTCCCTGTATAAATACACAATTCAGCATCAATAATAATTAATTTAGCCAATTCCCTCTATCATTCATCTTTTCATGGTATTAGAGCAGGACTAAGATCCTGACTCATCGTTGCACTCTAATATCTCGTGTAGCATCTCTTTTCTTCAGTCATCATGGCCAACAAAAAAAATCAGAGATTCCTATAGATTTCTCAAAGGCAGATATTTCCAATCCCTATTTCACTCATCATTCAAATCACCCAGGTTTAGTTTTGATTTCCAAATCTTTGAATGGAGACAATTATTTGGCTTGGAAAAAGGCTATGATTCTAGCTTTGAATTCCAAGAACAAATTGGGTTTTGTCAATGGCTCGATCAAGGCTCCTTCAGAAGAAACTGATCCTGAAGGTTATGCGACTTGGTCACGGTATAATGACATGGTTCACTCTTGGATCGTCAATACTCTCAATCTAGAAATTGCAGATAGTGTAATATATTATTCTACTGCTCATGAAGTTTGGGAAGATCTTCATGAGCGATTCTCTCAAAGCAATGCACCTCGCATCTTTGAAATTCAACGAGATATTGCTTGTCTTCGACAAGAGCAACTCTCTGTCTCTGCATATTACACAAAATTGAAAGGCCTGTGGGATGAACTAGCTTCCTACAATGACGTTCCAGCAAATGGGGCACAACAAGATCAACAAAAATTGATGCAATTTCTAATGGGATTGAATGAATCTTATAGTGCTATTCGCGGGCAAATCCTCTTGATGAATCCTCTCCCTTCTGTCCGCCAAGCATACTCCTCTATCTCTCAAGAAGAAAAGCAAAGCCTCCTCACTTCGACGAACGTAGCAGAGGAATATGCCGCAAATGCTGCTATGGCCATGCGTAGCAACGACAAGTCTTCGGTGGCCTAGAAGGACAGAATAGAACGATCGAACACAGGAAAGATGGAACTGACCGATCGCCCCTCTGGTTCTCAAAATTTTCGGGAGAATCGGTCTTCTTAGGGGCAAGATGGCAGACGCTTGTTTGATCAAGATCGGCGTCGCATGGGTTCTGGAAGACGACGCCCCCAGTGCTCACATTGTGGAGATATGGGCCATTAGGTCCAAAAGTGTTTTCAACTACATGGATACCCACCAGGCCATCCTAAAGCAAAAATGAACTTAGGCTCAAATTCAAATCGATATAAAGGCTTTTCTGCGTCTAACCAAGTTTCTGAGGCAGATGAAGGGAGACCTACAGTTGCACTATCAGAAGCCTAACTCAAGCAGCTTTTGTCACTTCTTAATAACCAAGATGAAGACAAAGCGAATGCAGTAAGAAAGCCAGGTTTGTCCAAAATTGCTTCCCGCAATTGGATTATTGATAGCGGGGCGACAAATCATATTACTTCATCATTTAAGTTATTGTATAAAGATAAAAATTGCTCGTTACCACCCGTATTGTTGCGAAAGGGTCTTTACCTCTGAATTCCGTCTATTCTCTGCATGATGTGTTATCTGTGCCTACATTCAAAGTTAATTTAATATCAGTTAGTCGTTTGACAAAAGGTTTGAGTTGTTCAGTGACATTTTTCCCTTATTGGTGTATTTTGCAGGATCTGGCTACGAGGGAGACGATTGGTTTGGGTAAACAACGTAACGGACTATACTATTTGGTGGCACTAGCGATGGAGAAATCTTTGACCAACCATTCCTCATCCACAAACCAACTAGCCTGCAATCTCGCCATCTCTTCCACCGATCTCTGGCTTAGTCGCTTAGGCCATGTATCATCTTCTCGTTTGAGTTTCATTGCCAAGAATTTTTTGAATTTTTCCGTTCAATCCAATAATGCTTGCCCTATATGTCCTTTGGCTAAGCAAAGTCGTTTACCTTTTGGTACTAGTGCTATTTCTTCTACAAAAGCTTTTGAGATTATTCATTGTGACATTTGGGGTCGTTATCGACACCCTTCTCTTTCTGGTGTCCATTACTTTCTCACTATTGTCAATGATTATACATGTTTCACATGGATATTTTTAATGCGACATAAAGATGAAGCACAATCACTTTTAAAATGCTTCTTTAGCTATGTTTTCACATAATTTGAATTTCGCATTAAAACTTTTCGAAGTGATAATGGTGGAGAATTTATCTCACTTCGTTCTTTTTTTCAAGATAATGGTGTCATCTTTCAACATTCTTGCGTTTACACACCTCAACAAAATGGGATTGTGGAACGCAAACATCGTCACATTTTACAAGTAGCACGAGCTTTGAAATTTCATGCTCAACTTCCCACTCAATTTTGGGGGGAGTGTGCTCTCACTGCTGTACACATCATCAATCAGTTACCTTCACCGGTTTTGTATTTCAAAACTCCATTTGAATTGTTTTACTCAAAACCACCTTATTACTCTCATCTCCGTGTTTTCGGATGTTTAGCCTATGCCACCAATGTTCACACCTCTCACAAATTTGACTACCGTGCCATGCCATCCATTTTCATTAGTTATCCTACTAGTCAGAAAGCATACAAATTATTTGATTTATCAACCAAAAAGGTCTTTACTAGCCGAGATGTCAAATTTCATGAAGATATTTTTCCTTATGTCTCTCTCAAGCCCAACTCTATTCTCCCTTTGTTAACCCATAATTCTGGCACAATCCCTTTGGTGGCCCACGACATACCTTCCTCTCTTGACCCTTTTTTTTTACTCTACTTCTCACACATCTTCCTCTCTTCTTTCTGACCACACCAGCACACCGTATTCTACCATAGAAAATAACGACCTCCCTTCTCCTTCTTGACCTTCCGAACTCGCTCCATCTTCTCCGGTGTTAGCACCAACTCCACCCTCCATTCTTCATACCTATACCCGAAGCCCAAAACCTTCCTCCTCACCAAACAATCCTACCCCTATCGAACCTTCTTCTCAGATCGATCCAAACTCTTCATCATCGCCTTCTGCAACTCCAGTGTCGCCTTTTCCTGTGTCATCGTCCGTATCCATCCCGTCTGCTCCTCTAGCCGAGACGCCCCTCTTTTGACCAGAAACACACTCACCCGAACCAGCCGCTCTGCTTCGTCGCTCTAGCCGCCATATCGCCAGACCGGTCAAGCTCCACGATTATGTCTACTCCCATGTTTGCTCCAATTAATTGTCTTTCTTGATTCCAGGTCCGACCAAAGGTACACAATATCCACTGGCCAATTATGTTTCTTATCACAAATATAAGCCTGCATATAAATCTTTTGTTGCTCAACACAGTGCTGTCACAGAACCTAGATCTTATTCGGAGGTCGTCCCTCATCCTAAGTGGCAGGAGGCAATGCGTTCCGAATTGCAGGCTCTCCAAGCTAATGGCACTTGGTCTCTCACTCCACTTCCAGCCGGCAAGACACCGATTGGCTATCGATGGGTGTATAAAATTAAACATCATTCAAATGGGTCCATCGAGCGTTACAAAGCACGATTGGTAGCGAAGGGCTTCACTCAATTAGAAGGTGTCGATTATCAAGATACATTTTCCCCCACTGTCAAGATCATATCAGTGTGCTGCTTGCTTGTATTAACCGCAGCCCGCGGCCAGTCCCTTCATTAAATGGATGTCAACAATGCATTTCTTCACGGCGACTTACATGAGGAAATATATATGTCTCTGCCGCCAGGGCTTCGGCGACAGGGGGAGGAAAACTTGGTATGTCGCCTTCATAAATCACTCTTCGATTTGAAACAAGCATCTCACCAGTGGTTCGCCAAGTTCTCAAAAGCTATTCAATCCGCCGGTTATGCACAATCTCGAGCCGATTATTCTTTGTTCACCAAAAAACAAGACAAGTCCTTTACTGCCCTCTTGATATTATGTTGATGATATTCTAATTACTGGAAATGATCTGGTGAGCATTGCTGCAATTAAAAAATTTCTGCATAGTCATTTTCATCTCAAAGATCTGGGTGATTTAAAATACTTTCTTGGCATTGAGGTTTCTGCTTCTAAAAATGGGATTTTTATTTCCCAACATAAGTATGCATTAGAGATTATTGAGGATGCAGGATTGTTAGGCGCTGCCCCTATTGATACACCTATGGAACGAGGATTGAAATTGTTTGATAAGAGCGATTTGCTCAAGGATCAAGGTCGTTATAGGAGATTGGTTGGAAGGTTAATATATCTAACTGTGTCAAGACCAGATATCACTTATGTAGTTCATGTGTTAAGTCGGTTTATGCATTAACCGAGAAAGGCTCATATGGAAGCATTGCTCAGAGTTGTGCGTTATCTCAAGAATGCAGCTGGTTAGGGTTTGTTCTTCTCTTCGAGTAATGATTTCAGATTGAGATCCTACTATGATTCGGATTGGGCAGGTTATCCACTTACTAGAAGGTCCACTACAGGCTACTGTGTATTCCTTGGACCTTCATTGATTTCTTGGAGATCAAAGCGACAGAAAACAGTGTCACTCTCTTCAGCTGAAGTAGAATATCGTGCAATGACAAGAGCTTGTTGTGAGTTGACGTGGCTTCAGTACCTTTTGAGAGATTTGGGTGTTTTACATCAGGAACCTGCCTTGCTGCATTGTGACAACAAGGCAGCGTTGCACATTGCAGCCAACCCTGTTTTCCATGAGCGTACTAGACACATTGAGATGAATTGTCACTATATTAGGGACAAGATCCAAGATGGATCCATTATTACAAGACATGTGAGCTCAATGCACCAACTTGCAGACATTCTGACCAAACCATTGAGAAAGGAGATTTTTGCTCCTATGATTCGCAAGTTGGGAGTGCAGGATATCCACTCTCCAACTTGAGGGGGAGTGTTGGAAAGTCAATCTTCCTAAATCTTCCATATTAAGAATAAATGATCTGTGTATATTAGTCTACCTATTGTAATCCCTAACTTACAGGTAGACAACCTAAAATGTAATAGCTAATTCCTGACTTGTAGGAAAAGATCAGAAATCTCCCTGTTTAAATACATAATTCAACATCAATAATAATTAATCTGCCAATTCCCTCTATCATTCATCTTTTCATAATCACTCTAGAGTCATCAAATCCGAGGTAAATATACATTTATAGATTAGTAAAACTTTTGGAATGATTAACATGTGAATCGAAACTGAACATAGCATAAAATCAGCTAAAAAAAAAGTGACAAAATAGGAGAGCACACCCATTAGAGGTTCAAACACCCCCCGATTAGGAGTTCAAATGCTGTGCGTATAATTTCATTTTCCAATTCCAAATTCAGTTTTTAAATCTACCTTCTATTCTAAAAAGGCTTTTTGGTATTGAAAAGTGGCAGATTTTAATATTAGGGTTTTCAAGTATAAATAGACATGGTATTGAAAAGTGGCAGATTTTCAAGAACCCTAAGAAAGAAAAATTGATAAAAAAAAAAAATGTTTATTAATATTTTTGGCTGTTAAACTACCAATTTAACCTAAAATTTTAAGTTGTTAAGTAATCAATCAAGGATGTATCCAGCCAACATGAGCTTTGGAAATACTCGGGGAATAATGACATCTCATGGTCATTAAATTGGAAAACAAGACTTTGATACCAATATGACTCAAAAGCATAAATTGTTAGATAACTAGCCAATGATGCATCAAGCCAGCTTGGGCCAAAGTCCTAGCACTGTTTTTATCACTGATTGAGAAACAAGTTGATGAAAAGTTCAATCATATTTTAGGTTCTTCCTACTGTGAAACAAGATAGAGGAAATGAAATAGTGAAATGTAGTTTCCTTCCCATATCCATTCATAAAATTCCTTTCTTTCAAAGTTTTGTTCTAAATAAAGTGCCAAAGGGAGAATTGTTATAAGATGAGAAGAAAAGGTAATCTAATAGACAACCGACCTTTTCATTGAAGAGCATTGGGCAAAGGTTGTCATTGAAGAGCATTGAAAATTGTTATAAGATGACAATTAATTAATAGAGCATGAGGAAAAGCAGCAAGAATAAGTTAGGAAGAAGGGAAAACCAAGACTGGTGTGACTACTTCTGTGCTTTTTATTCAAATGATGCAATAAGAGGATGAAAATAGGTGCATTTGACAAGGCAGGGACTTGAACTAGACTTGATAGTGCAACCCCACTTAAACATTAGCCATTAAGTTGGGATCTTTAAGAAATAATATGGTTATCATGTTTTGTGTAGTCTTTTACTTTCCATCCCATGCACATCCACGGAGGGAAACTTCACATTATGGTAAATCAGAGATCCATAAAATAGTGTTTTAAATAAAGTAGTCGTGACAAGAGGTTCCTCATCATATGGTATTTCCATCAGAAATTGAAGCTGAAAGAAAGATTTTTTGTTTAGAAAAAGTTAGTATGTTATTATTTAGAAACACCATAAATTGCAAATAATTTGAGAGAGGAATGCAAATAATTCTTTCTTTTCTACTCCAACCTAATTTTCAAAGAATCAATGAATAGAAAATGTCTGATTGAAAATGGGGTCATATTCAAAGTCCTCTAATTCCAAATAAGAGATAGAAAACTTCTATTAATTAAATTTTTTTTCTTAAAGAAATTTGATTCCTAATAAAGTGTTAAAAAGATAAGGTATAAGATGTGAAAGAATAACAGAGACTTTCTAACCTCTTCATTGAAGAGCATCCCAGGAGCCTGAGTTCTTAGATAGAAACTTGTTAGCTTGGACAATGATAGAAGTGAAAGCTTGGTTGTTTGAGGAAATATAATCTTGTCTGCAACCCCGTCTTCTGCCTTGATGATTTCTTTTATCTGTGAACAATGCTCCACCCATAAGTTGTTAAGTTGCACAAGACCCAACGCCATGGAAGCTGAAAAAAGATACGTCAGGCTGCCACACTGCTTCAGCTGTAGGACTCTCAAGTTTTGGAAGAAGGAAATTTGCTGAAGGTCCTTATTGCATATATGCCCCAACTGAGGAAGATCAATTAACTTCAGTTCTTCTAACTTTGAGAGCATCCTAGCATTGTCATAATCAGCATGATCAAGTCCTTCAAGATCAAACACTTCCTTTAGTTGATCACATTTTTCCACATTTAGTTTTTCTAAATTCTGTAAACTTGCAATCAAATTGTTTGGAACAACATTAAATAGGAACGGACACTTCTTCACTTCCAGGATGTGTAGATTGCAAAAGGAGCTGAGCGGAAGTTGACGATCCCATATCTCCGTCAACTTGGAAAGCTCAGAGAGTTTCAAGATTTCCAAGTTGGGAAATGATACCTGCAGAGATCCATAAATTGAAGTAATTGAAAACTAGTAGACAAAAGGCATATCTTCACATGTCAACGTTCATGTGTTGACTTGTCCTTTATTTGCACCATTTCAATTGTTTACATCAAGTGCCTTCGTAACCATTTTTTTTATTATTTATTATTATTTTCTCAATAAAATCTTTTAAATCAATTATTAACTCCAAAGCATCTTATTTTTAAGTCATAGAGTTTAATAATTTTCTATTATTAACTTTAGGGCCTCATATTATTGCACGTTATGATTTACATAAACTTGTTCTATTAGCTCATAATTTCCTTCCCATACTCATAAGTTATTACAAACAATTAATTAAGAATGGAACCAAAAAATCATTCACCGAAACAACATCAACTCCCTAAACTTAGAGCCTATTCGGGAGAGATCTGATGATGGCTAGAAGCATATTTTTCTAGTACTTGGAAGCTTTATCTTCATAAAAAATCGTTTTTGACAAAATTTGAAAAATCATTTGAAGTTATTCTTGAACTACAACTTGACAGGTACTTTTTAAAAAACACATTTTTTTGTTAACATAACACGTTACTAGAAAAAGTGATGGAAAATATTTTTTTGATTTGTAGTTTGTATCTAAAAGAAGGGTTTTCAATAGAAGTATCACTAATAAAAGGCTACTAACTTTAAGAAGAACTATGACTTCACAAACTTAAGAGTTTTCTAGCAATGAAAACAATCAATATAAAACAACAAAATCAAATGATGGAATGATCAAATCAAGCTACTTTTTTTAATGCTAGAATTCTTGAATGAGTTTCATAAATAATAGATAGCCATTACTTTTAACACAATCCTTAGAGAGCTACAAGACATAGAGACATGGAAGAATTTAAAGGTATTTTGGCTCTTACCTTTCCAACCAAGAAGAGTGATTGTTAAATTATGTTATCAAGTTTGAAGCTAATATATATGTCTAATTTATCATAATTTTTTAGAGGTGACAATTTTGATATGATATAATGATGACATGACTCAAAAACAATACAAATTGTAGTGAGTTTGGGTTTAACCCATCTAACTCAGTTAATTTGTTTAATTTATGGCACAATACCTCTATAACTCATTTACTTAATAGTGTCAAAATGACAATTTTATAATCCAACCAATTTATGGTCTATTTAACTTATATATATTTATTAATTTATATATTTAAAAATTATAAAAATTTAAAAAATATTTTTAAATTATAAATATCATGTACTAATCAAAATTTTATACATTTTATTATAAAAATAAAAAGTATTTTATAATTAAAACATTAAATAAAATAATATATAATTTACTTTATGTATTTTAAACTTATTATAATTAAATTGTATGATATTTGGCCTAAAAGAAATAAAATATTTGCAGGCCTAAACAATTCATAAAATGAATAAATTAATTAAATTAAATTAATTAATTATTAGAATTTTAGCCTAAATGGAATTGAATTTGAGATATCATTTTTAGGCATAAATTTGTAGACTACTTATTCAACCTCCCATAGATAGTTTTGTGATAAAGAATAAATTTTGGGATGGTAATTAGGATGTCTAATTATGTTTGATTGTTGAGAAATTTATTTCTCTTTATTGTATTTCTTTAAAAAAAAAAAATAATATAATTAGTGGCTCATGACAACAAAGAGGGTATTTTGATTATAAGTTTTAAAAAATTCCTAAAAATTATATTTCTAATTTTAACTAAAAGGGTTTGGTTGAAAACTTGTTAAAAGAAATAGTTTTTTCTTAGAATAAGTGATAAGTTGACAAAAAAACGACAAAAAAAAAATTGAATATGTTTCAATAAACAAACAAGGCCTAAGATGCTGCTAAATTTAGCTTTTAATTCAAATGATGCAACAAGGAGCTAACAGTTAAGTTTAACGACGACTTGGGCTAGGCTTCAAAATGGAAGCCTAACCAATTTCAATCATTAAGTTGGAATCTCTAGGATACTCCATGTGTAAGGTCATAATTTTTATTTCATGAAAAATAATTGATTCATGTGTAAGGATGAGGCTTAGGTATTTAAAATTTATCAACTCTAAGCAAGGCACTCCTTGGTAAATGGTGTTAGAGATTTATATATGAGAATGAGTCTCTTTGGAAACATGTGATTAGAAGGAAGTATGGGATGGATGAGGGCGGCTGGTGTTCTAGAGTTTTGAGGGATGGTTATTGTAGGTTATTAGAAGTAGGTGGGAGGGGTTTAACAAAAGGGTTAGGTTTAAGGTGGGAAATGATAGGAGGGTGACCCTTTTGAAGGATAGGTGAAATGGAGATGAATCCTTGGAAGGGGCCTTTCTTAAGTTGTTCTTTATAACCTCTGCAAAAGATGCTTGGGTTGATCAATTGTGGGAGCAGATCAAGGGAGGTTGTTGGGAAGCCACTTTTCATCAGACATAACAATCATTGGGAGATAGGAGAAGTGGAAGCTCTCTTTAGGAGATTGCAATGGTAGAAAATTAGAAGGGATATAAAGGACACCATTGGCGAGGCTAAAGACCAGTAAATTCACAATTACATCCTTTTATTATTCCTTAACACAATATAGAGTCGAGAAGTTTCCTTTTGGCGTTGTATGGAACCCTAGGTTCAAATGAAGGTTAGCTTTTTTTGCTTGGAAAGCTTCTTAAGGTAGAATTCTGACTATGGATCAACTAAAAAGAAGGGGTTCAAGGTTGCTATGTAGGTGTTATTAGTATAAAGAAGAGGAAAAATTGGTGTATCACATCCTCCTTCATTGTTCTAAAGTTGTTATGCTTTTTTGACAATTAATTTATGCTTTGTTTAGGGTTCAATGGAGCATGTTATTTTCAATCAAGAATGCCCTTCTGATCTGGCATGATTCATTTGTAGGGAAGAACAGGAGGAAAGTGTGAAGAGCAACTCTTTTATGTTTATTTTCGACCATACAATAGAAGAGAATTAGGAGGGCCTTCAAAAGCATCAAAAATACAAATCAAGTAATTAAACAATCTTTTATGTGAATTTTTTGAGAATGGGTTAGGGTGCGCATAGGAGAGGGCTCCTTATCTCTAATGGACTTTATTGACTTGTTGCACTCTAATTAGTAAGGTGAGGGTGGTGTTCTTGTATTCTCCTTGTCTCTTTTTGGCCTTTGGCACATTGTATACACCGTGTATACTTCCGTGCACCCATTACTTGTTCTATAGCTCATTATAATTTCCTTTCCATACTGCACATGTGTTATTACAAAGAGTTAATTAATCACAATTGGGAGCACAAAGTTTATCATTCACTTGAAACAACATCAACCCCAAACTTAAAGCCTATTTTCAAGAGATTTTGTGAAAGTTAGAAACACTTTCTAATACTTGAAAGTGTTATCTTCATAAAAATTAGCTTTTGACAAAATTTTAAAAATCCAAAAAATCATTGGAAGTTGTTCTTGAACTAGGACTTGATAGGTACTCCTTCCATATATCACTTTATTGCTTAACAAATTATTAGAAAAAGCAATGAAAACAATTTTTTTAATTTATTATAGGTGCAAGTAGTCCACATCTTCACAGACATGTCTATTTTAAACACTCGTGGCTTCTTTATAGAAGGTGTAAAGAAGGTTTTAAATAGAAGTACTATTAATAAAAAGGTCATAAGTAAAAAAGCATTTTTACCAAAACTACAATCAAATATGTCCTTACAAACTATAAGAAAATAAAGATTAAGCACTTAAACATTATTCCATGTGCTCTAATGGAAAATGGCATTCTACTCACCTTGAGTTGGTTTATTCTCAAGTTTTTTCAAATTTTCATTGTAATTTTTTTTATTATAAAAAACAATGATCTCATTGCATTGAAATTTCATCGTATTCATGTTAAATTATAATAAAAGTATCATGACCTACTATTGTTCATGTTTCCTACTTTCTTGTCAACTCATATTGCCACAAATGCATAGAATAATGACTAATTCGACCACACAATGCAATTCAAGCATCCATTCTTTTAAACATTCAAAGAGTTTTCTAACTATGAAAACACTCACTATAAATCAATACAAATAAAATGATGGAATGATCAAATCAAGGTAATTTTTTTAATAGTAAAATTTTTTAATGAGGTTCATAAATCATAGATAGGTAATGCTTTAACAAAATCTTTGAAGAGCTAGATGACTATGAGATAAGGGCAAGTTCAAAGGTGTTTAAACCTTACAACAAAGAAGAGAGATGGTTGAATCATGTTATCAAGTTTAGAAGCCAATATTTCTTATTTATCACAATTTTCAACCTCCCATTCTTTCAACAATTACCATATACATTCCCAAGTGGAAGCTTTTGAGTTTGATATTAAAATAGACAGTAAAAGAAAACACTTCTTTGGTTCAATGCCTCTGTAACGACTTGCACCTAATCATGTAGATATTATTCGCTCTAAGCTCAAAGGGGTCCTCACGGCTTTAAAATGCATTTACAAAGTTAAGAAGAGTTCATACTTATATAATGTCATAAAATTTCTCCTTTATCTGGTGTGGGACATCACAATAAAGCACCCTATGTAAACATAACTTCCTCATTATGTCCCACGGGATTATGGGGTCAAACAGATAGACATCCCTTATGGGCGAAATAGATAGACATCCCATATGGGGGTCAAACAAACTCCCACATCGGGATTGGGGATAGACTTTGATACCTTCCAATACCATTTGTAATGATCCATACCTAACCATGTAGATAATAGAGAAAGTTTCTGACATTATATAAGTATGAACTCTTCTTAACCTTATAGAAGTATCTTAAAGTCATGAGGGCCCCTTTGAACCTAAAAGAGCGAGCAATATCCACATGGTTAGGTACAATCATTATAAATGGTATCAGAACCTATCCCCGATGTTGATATAGGGATTTGTTTGACTCCTTGTTTGAAGGGTGCCCGCCAAAGTCATCACTCATGGGATAGTCCAAGTGAACACAAACACATCTCCTTTTTTTTGAAGCCATAGAGTAAAAATTTTCTATTACTAACATTAGCTACTAATATTATGATACTTGAGATACCCACTTTCATAGCTTGGTCATATAATTTTCTTCTCATATTGCACATTCTCAAGTTGATTTATGAAGTGTGCATCCTTTCAAAGAAATTAAGCAAAATTGATTAAAAGAGTTTTTTTATATTTTTGGCTGTCAAGCTACCAACCTAAAATCTTAAGTTGTTAAGTAATTGATCAAGAATTTATCCGGTCAGCATCAGTTAAAGTCTAATAATTAATTCGATACCATATGTGCATTAGGCCAAGTAGCCAACAATGTTAAACTACCAATCATTAGGGGAATAATGATATCTCATGATTGTTTGGAAAACAAGGCTTTGATTCCAATTTGACTCAGCTGCCTTAGTTGTTAGATAACTGGCCAATGATACATCAAGCCAGCTTGCGCTAGAATCCTGGCATTAGTTTTATCACTGCTTGAGAAACGAGTTTTGATGAAAGTTCTGTCATATTTTAGGTTCTTCCCACTGTGAAACAAGATAAGGAAATGAAATACTGAAATGTAGTTTCCTTTATCTATCCATTCATGAAATTCTTTTCTTTCAAAACTTTGTTCTAAATCAAGTGCTGAAGGGAAAATTGTTATAAGATGAGAAGAAAAGGAAATCTAAGAGACAACTGACCTTTTCACTGAAGAGCACTGGAGTAAGGCTTCTGAGAGTATGGCTTCCTGGATAGAAACTTGCTAGGCTGGGCAAAGATTCAAGTGAAAGAGACCTTAATTCAGGAAACTCGATCTTATCAATAATCTCTTCAGCTCCTTCTCCCTGCCTGATGATTTCTTTTATTCCTTCAGGTTCTGTGTAAAGCGAGAAAAGCATTTTAAAGCTGCCACAGTTATGCACCTTGAGAAATTTCAGGTTTTGTAAGCACAATTTTTTTCCAAGGACCTTGTTGCACATATGCTCCATGTTCTGTAAATCATCTAAACCCAATTGACTCGGCTGACTGTCTGTTACATCTTCCGGAACATTTATCACTTCCAAATCAAAAACCTCTTTTAATTCATCACATCTGTCTATTTTAAGAGACTCTAGACTTGGCAACCAATTCTTGGATGTCAAAATATTCTGCAGTTCATTACAATTTTCTACCTTCATTTCCTTCAGTTTGCTGAAGGAATTTGCAAACAGTTGGTTGTGCCATATTTTTTTCACATTATCCAGGCCGGTGACATACAAGAACTCCAATTTAGGGAATGCAACCTGCAGAGTCCATCCCATCATGTTAATAAAATATCTATAAATTTGTTAATATCACAATATGATAGGAAATACGACATAAAAGGTAAATATGAAAAGAACACAAAGCTGGAAGAAAGAAATAAATGAAAGAAAACATTTGCATTCATTAATGCTTCATCTTCTTAGCAATTAATTAAATATTTTTCCTGAAAAAAATTAATTGATTACGAATATAGTGTTAAATAGACAAAAAAAAAAAAAAAAAACACCAAAACGCAGAAGATGTGGAAGATTAATTACTAAGAGACATGCTAACCTCTTCATTGAAGAGCACCCCAATATTCTGTGTTCTTAGATAGAAACTTGTGAGGTTGGGCAAAGATAGAAGTGAAATTTGGGTTATCTGAGGAAAAGTGATCTTGTCTGTAGCTCCGTTTTCTGCAATGACAATTTCTTTTATCATAGAGCAATTTTCTATGTGCAAGTGTTTGAGTTTGACAACAGCCAATGCCATGGAAGCTGAAAAAAGATACACCAAGCTGTCACACTGCTTCACCCGCACCAATTTCAAGTTCTTGAAGCACGAAAATTGTCTAGGGCTGTTGTTGCATATATATCTCAACATAGGTAGATCGATTAAGCTCAGTTCTTCTAACTTTGAGAGCATCCCAACATGTTCATTGTCAGCATGATCAAGTCCATTAAGATCAAATACTTCTTCAAGTAGGTCACATTTTTTCACAGTAAGCTTTTTTAAATTCCTTAAGCTTTGCACAAAATCGGATGACAAAACACTGGAAAGAAATGGGCAGTTCTCAATTATCAGGATCCCTAAATTAGAGAGGGCCCCAAATAAAAGTTGAAGATGCTGTATTTCCTTCAACTTAAGAGAGATATTCAAGGACTCCAAGGTAGGGAATGAAACCTGCAAATATCCAATAGATCATTATATCAATTGCAAAAGCGGAGGTCCAATTCCCAAAAAAATACATTCCCTGCCAAATATTTATTACGGGGAAAAGGAGGAAAAAAATCCAGATTTAATTACAATCAAGTAATTCTCCGTAGTAAAAAGTTACATAAAGTAAAAAGGTTTTTTTTTTTTTTTTTTAAATTTAAACAATCCTTTTTTTTTCAATTTTTTTTATTACAATAAGGAATCCATCTAAATAGCAAGACATTTATTTTGACTTTGATTGAAGCAAACTTTGGGTATTATGGGCACATCCTTCTATCCTATAACATTTAAATTCTAGGAAGCCTTCAAGGAAGGACCTTTAGTTCATTACTAGAGTATGCAATCACTTGAGCTACACTTTGGAAGGCCTTTCACTATTCAAATAGATTCAAGATAATAATTTGTGGTCTTTAAATTATTAAAGTAAGATGACTTTAACATGAATTCTTAAGAAACTATATGCAAATATCAATCTTGGAATTAGAAAATTTTCACAAGTTCTTATTGGAATTGTTATTTTTATTCTTTTTCTGACAAAAAGAAATGTGATATTGAATTTTTAATATTTTTTAAATAAAAAAACGTGATATATAAAAAGCTTTTCTTAACTTGACGACCATGGTCAACTTTATTCATGTTATATTATTAACAAAACTATCATAAATTTCACTTATTGGCGCACCAGATTTATAATAAATTGACTAATTAACCATGCAATGCATGCACTTATTTTCTTTTAAACATTATAAAATATATATATATATATATAGCTATTCAAAACATTTGTTGTAAATCAACAAAACTTGACTACTCAAAATGATAAAATCAATGTATTGTTTGACTGCTTCAAATCATAAATTATGGCATTCAAAATAATATCATAGATCAGAATCATGCATGGAATGGCTAAAGTGGCATGACTTTAACACAGTTTTAATTAGAAAACTTCCAGGATATGGAGCTTGAGACAAATCAAAGAATTTGGGCTCTGACCTTATCACAAAGGAAGATGGGTTGTTCAACTGGTTTATCAAGTCCAGAAGCCAACATCTCCAGACTTTCATAACTTCCCACCTCCAGTCTCTTCAACATTGGCCACTCCAAATTATGCAGTCCCAGATAGAAACATTTTAGTTCTTTTAGACAGGAATTTGCCAAAGAGGTCACCTCAGGGAATAAGAACATGGACACTACTTTGGCTACATCTTCATGTGCAACAATTTCCTCCACTCCACCAGAGTTCATATCTACGTCTTTAACTTGCAGAAGGCTTCTCACCACAAAACCTGGAAAAGGAATTTTAAGACTTGGACAATGAGAAACTTGTACGGACTTTAAGTTGTGATAGGTTAGAAGTCCTTGAGGAGCCTTATTCCATACACACTCGAGATTCTTTAGATTATCTAAACACAATTCTCGCAACTGAAGGGAAGGAATATCATGAGTTTCCTTATTATCGATGGCTTCCAGATCAAAAACCTCTTCCACTAAATTAGAGTCCACTATCTTCAGAATTTCTAGACTCTGTAGCCTCTTCAGCATATTGGAAGGAATAACGTTCCGCAGTTTTTGACAGGACCGTACAGACAATCTTTTTAGATTTCCAAAGGAATCTGCAATAAACTCATGATTGTGCCATATCTTTTCCACATTATCCAGGTTGGAGATATCCAAGTCCTCCAAGCTAGGAAATGCAACCTGCAGAAATGATTCTGTAGCATTAGTAATATAACTATATGCTCTGAATAACTAGACATAATAGGATATAACATGTAAAGCAACTATGACAAAGAACAAAACTAGAGTAAAGAAGCAAGAAAAAGAAAACATTTGCATTCACAAATACTTCATATGTCCAAAATCAAATGGAGCGTACAGAATTGCCAAATTCAGATTTTCGAATATTCAAGTGAAAGGATCAAAATTTGGACCCCTTTATTCTTTGTCTCTTCTTTCAAATTTGATCACTCTTATTGGTTCATATATATTTGGTCATAATAATTAAAATTTCTATTGATGTATTAGGTGTAGTTGACAAATTTGTTACATCCTTCTTCATTACATGCAACTTACTTTCTTAGATAGTATCATTCTTAAGTTGACTTTTGACTTTATCAAACTTGACCTCGAATCACTTCAAAGCCATCAAATTCGAGGTAAGTGTACATCTATAAATTGGTAAAGCTTTTGGAATGGCTAACATGTGAATCAAAACTGAACATAGTAGAAAATCATATCGAAAAAGTTCACAAAATAGGAGAATGCACCGCTTGGATGTTCAAACCACCCCTCCCCAACATCATTTTGTTTTCCAAATTTGTTTCTCACTCCACCTTCTATTCTAAAAAGGCTTTCTGGAATGTTTCAAAATCAAAGAACTCTTCATATATAATTAAATACAAAGGTTTTCAAGTATAAATAGGTATGATTTATTGAAAAGTGATGAATTTTAATGAACTCTAAGACTATTACTCATGTGGATAGAAAACAAATAAAACTATTGAGTTCTCAAAACATTCCTCATTCCTTATATCTACACCTTGAGCCACAAGCTCCCTTGCTCTATTGGGTGATCTTATTCAAGTATAAATAGACATTTTCATGCCAAAGTTTTCAAGTATAAATAGACATTTGCATTCATTGATGCTTTTATCTTCTTAGCAATTAGTCAATCAACCATAAGGAAATTAAAGCAAGCTAGTAGCAACTAATGGAGGAGCCAGAAACTTTTATTAGGAGGGACAATGAAAAAAATAATATACAGTCATCATCCATAAATTGTAATGTAATTAATGGTATTCATTATTATTAAAAATTAAATCATTTTAAATATTAATTATGAAAATGTATCAAATTAAACCACCAAAATACTAAAAACATTGAAAAAAATTTAAGTTCTATTAAAAAATTATCAAGAACATTTAAAGGAAATTCAAAAGAATTTTAAAAAGTACAAAAAAACATTAGAAATTTTCAATAATTTTAATAATTTTTGTAGGAAAAAAACTTATATATATATTTAGGGAAAATTGAGGGGTGGCATGTGCCCCAGCCTTACACCCAGCCACTAGTGGTAGCAATCTATGGATTTCTAAACAAGATGATGCGTGTATAACACATCATCTTTTTTTTCTTGCACTTTCCTCTAATTTTAAATGACCAAACACAGAATTGTATAAAAATAGATTTGGGTGGAAAGACTTCGTAAAGCCCTCTATTAAGCCCACTGTTCTAGGGAAACCCATAGGTGCTTATTGTGGATGCCTAGGTGGCGCCTTATTTAACCAACGGCTGAGTTAAGCTCTTAGCCATTATATACAGCTACCTTCCTGCATCCATAAGCTCAAATGTGTCCCGTCTTGCTCCTCTTGGCTTTTGTTGCCAACTTCTAATGCCCCAGGCATACTATACCAAGACTAACCAACAATTATAATATAAACTAGTAATTCGAGTTTCTTTTTTTCATTCAAACAGGCCCACTCCACCCCATATTGCCTGTTTGAATATTTCCTCTTTTTTTCATTCAAAGGCCCAATATTCAAAAGCCCAAATCAAGTTGCTATTTGGTGGGCTATTCCTTGAATCCAAGTGCTTTAATATGTCTTGGATGAGTATTGTTGTATTTAAGGGCCTCCTTATATAGTCTCTGTCCGATGTGGGATTGATAAGAATTGAACTTAGGCAAAATCAATGAAAGAAATTCTAGAAGCTTAGGAAAAGGGCATAGGGAACCACTCAACCACATACATTTTTATGCTTAATGTAGCAAACAAAAAAACTATATTCTTTTCTAAAACAATTTATAATATTACATAAAAATAATATAATTTTTTTTAAATTATAAAATTAGTTAAAATTAAATCATTGAATTTTCTTTCATTTTTAATATATTCACATGTAAATATTATACATATTTCATTTAATAAAATTAAAATATTTATACATTTATACGTTTAATTTGATAGTATCAAAGATAAAAAAAATAGATACTATTTATTTTTAATTTATTTATATATGTTTTTTTATTTTTTATAATTTTAATGATATATAAATTATATATTTATGACATCATTGGTTCGACCATAATTCAACCACCGGTCTAACCATTTAAGTGTAAACCGATAATTTTTTTGGTTCAATAATTGGTTCAATTCTTAAACATTGCTCTTTACAGTATTCTATCTCCATTTCTTCTACAATGCATTTGGATTTAGAAAGTTATTGGTATAAAAGAAAGGAAACAAGATCCGTCAGAAAGCAAATTTCCAACAACTAGTTGAGAAAGATTGTAACACTTTGGTCAACATGAATTGTCACATACATTCTTTTCCCTTTATCAATAAATTATGTTCTCTACTTCGATAATCATGTTGTTATTTCCTATAATCATGATTTCACTTTCTGTAAACTTTGTATATATCATATGACAATTCAATGAAAATGTGTGCTTCCACAACAAACTTCTTGTCGTAAAGAATTTTTATGGTATCAAAGACTCATCCTATAAGCTAGATAACTAGGTCTTTGAAAGTTTCTAAGAATACTTGAGAGCTTGTTTCCAAAAAAAAAAAAAAATGATGTTTGTTATTGTTTTTGTTTTTCAACTCTTAGTGTTTCTGTGACAGGTTGTCTAACTGAAATAACAAAGTTTAACAACTGCTCAAAAGTCTAACAAGATCACTTACAACTGTTTGTGATCTTGTTGTCTATCATCCCCCTACAAACTCATAAGTCTTCGTACAATAGAAAATTTGGTGTGAATGCTCAAGTATTGGGAGCTTGGTAAATGCGTAGCAAAGATATCTTCAACCTGCTCATCAGATTGTATGTATTGAATAGGAAGATCTTGCTATAAGACTTTATCTCAGATAGAATGAAGATCAAGCTCAATATTTTGGAACGAGCATGAACTATAGGTTAGTTGCTAAGTAGGCAGCATTCTGTTTATCACGCCAAACCAAGGGAGGAGCAATTTGATAAATGCATAGTTCCTTGAGAACTGACTAAACCCATACAATCTCGGTTGTAATGGAGGCAAGGCTATGATCCTTGGATTGAACACTGCTTCAATGGACCATTCATTGTTTTATAGAGGACTAGGAGACTAAGTTAGGGTTGAGAAACACATGATAACCATTGGCGCTTTTGTGATCATCACGAAAAGAAGTCCAATCTGCATTAGTGTAACTTTGAATATCAAGGGAGGAAGAGGATTGCAACTGTAAGCCATGAGAAGACATCCCTTTGAGGTAGCAAAGAACACACTTCACTACAAGCCAATGGGTTATTGTCAGTTTGGCCATGAACTAACATGCTTTGTTGACAAAATGAGAGATTAAGAAATCTGATGGTTACGTATTGGAGTGCACCAACTATGTTGCGATACAATGTTTTATTCATGGGAGGTTCGCCATCATATTGGGAAAGTGTCTGACCTAATGCTTTAGGAGTGTTAGTAGGTTTGGAATCAAGCATTTTGATGCAATTCAAGAGATCGTGTATAAATTTTTATTGATTCTAATGAAATGTATTGTCAAGGTGAGTAATCTCTCTCCAAGCAAGTAATTGATGTGTCCAAGGTCTCTAAGAGCAAATGAGGTATTTAAAGAGGTAGTAGAAGAGAACGCTTGAGAAGAATTACTTTTGGCGACCAATATATCATCAATGTCCATTAAGAGGGTCAAAATATCAATGGTAGTAAAATGGATAAACATTAAAAATTGTCGGCACAAGAACACTGAAACCCCATTTCTAAAGTGCTTTACTAAGTTTAGTGAACCAAGCACAAGGAGCCTATTTAACCTGCAAAATGAGTAGGAAATCGTTTGCTAACAAAACTAAGAGGTTGGGTCATAAACACCTGTTCTTCAAGGTCACCATTGAGAAATATATTTTGAACATCAAGTTATCGGATCAACCATCTAAAGGAAAGAGCAATCTTGAGAACAAGACGATGCTATGAGTTTGGTGGAACCTGTTTGCATCTAGGGGAGCTTTGTATCGGTTAATATTGTTCCCATCATGTTTGTATTTTTGTTTATACACCCATTTACAACATATAATATAGCCATGTCAAGGAGAGGGGACAACATGCAATATGTTGTTCTTCATTAGAGTATTATATTCAATTTCCATAGCAGGTTGTTGATTCAAATCTTTTACTACTTGTTTGCATGTATGATTTTTAAGAGGCTTTTGAGCAAGAAACACCTTTTTCTTGAAGATACCGACCTTTGCATGAGTTATCATTAAATGGTGATTAATGTGTTGAGCATTTGAACTATAAATTGTAGTTGTAGGTTTAGTAAAAGGAATCAGAATAATAGATGGTATAGGGGATGTTGACGAAGTAGATTGTTTTAGAGCATGTGATTTCCAAGGGAGCAAGGTCTAGGGAAGCTACAACTTTTGGTGGTGTAGTAACAAAAGGAAGAGAAACAAGGACAATAGGAGTACAAAAAGCTTGGAAGGAGGTTTGAGATGGTACAGAAGAAGAAATCAAAGAACTTTGAAATGGAAACACGGTTTCATAAAAAATGACATGACGGGTTATATAGATTCTGCTAAAGTTGGGTTCTAAGACCAATATCCTCTACAAACTAAAGATCACCCATTACCTACCTTCATTAAACTGAACAATAGAGAAGTTTTAGAGTATTATAGGGACCTATATAGGGATAATAGAGACAACAAAAAATCTTGAAAAATTGATAACTAGGTGGTTTCTCAAAGAGAACTTGGAAAGGGGACTGAAGTTGAAGGACTTTAGTGGGCATGCAATGAATAAGAAGATGGTAGTTTGAAATGCATAAAGCCAAAATTTCATGGGTAAAGAAGCAATGGTTAATAGTGTTAAACCAGTTCCTACTACATGCCTCATATTACGTTGTGCTCTATTATTTTGTTAAGGAGTTTTGGGATAAGAGCAATGATTTTCAATTCTCTATTTGGCAAGGACTAGAAATGATTTGAATTCACCTTTATTATCATATTGTAAAACATTTTAGACAAGAATTGAACTGATTTTCATCTAAAGACTTGAACCTAATGAAGGTAGATAATGGGCAGTCTTTAGTATCTATGAATAATGAGAAAAACCATCCATGAATGGTAAAAAATATCTTGCAATAGTTGTAGAGAGAACAAGTGTAAGACCCCATAAATCAGTATAAATTAAGGCAAGAGAATGAGAAGCTCTAGATTTAGATAAAGAAAATGGCAATCTATGGCTTTTCACGTATTAACAAGGACAACAAATAGTATGCTTATAACATTGGAAAGAAATATTACAAGATAAAAGAATTTTCTTCAAGATATTAGTAATAAGATGACCAAGATCTAAATGTTAGAGATTAAACATATTATTCAAGTTCCTAATAGTAGAAACATTATGACTGGAAGAAAAGAAAGCTAAGGCTCCACCAATTTGAACAGTAGGTTTTGTAGGAAATTTGTATAAGTCATTTTCAAGTTTGCCTCGAAGAAGGGCCTTTCTCATAACCAAATCCTTAATGAGGAAAGAATTCAACGAATGAGTTATTGTTAATGTAGAGCTTGGAGACACTAATTAGATTAGTAGCAAGATGAGGAACATGAAAAACTTTCTGCAATTGAAAGGATTTGAGAGGTGATACACATGACTTAGTACCAACGTGAAGAATGGAAAGTTTCTTACCATTTCCAATAGTCACTTTGCTATTTCCTTGATATGGTTATACATCTAAGAGGGTACCAGCACTTTGAGCCAAATGGTGTGTTGCACTATATCAAAAAGCGGAGAATCATCATTTGCAAGAGAGACAGAGACAACCATAGCTTGCATATGGTTATTATTGCTATTATTAGGTGAGGTATTACCTTTGGAGCTAGGCAAGCCATTATATTCTTGAAAATTGATATCAAACCAATGATAGTAGGGAAGAACAATATGTCCAAATTTTCCACAAAGTTGGCACTGTGGTCAATTTCTATTGTTGTTACTTCAACTTGCTTGACCACAACCACCAGAATCACCTCTTCCTTGATTATAGCCAAAAGTATTTATGTTGTTAGAGTAAATACTTCCTCTACTATTATTATAGTTTTTGTGGTTAATATATTGTCTTCTATGACAACAACATTAGCAAAAATATTATCTCTTTTTGCCATAGAGTTTTGAAAACACAACTGTTGTTCATGGGTAAGCAGTATACCATGAACTGAGTGGATAGGAAGATCATCTCCATGAGCTATAAGAGAGGCAATCATGGAGTTATAATTTGCTCTAAGACCTCCAACAAGTAACAAGATTTGGTCTTTTTTTGCTACAAGCTCTTCAATTGCAACAAGATTATCAATAAGAGTCTTTATCTTGAAGATATATATTCCATCATCAAGAGTGAGCCTTTCTAGGTAGTCTAAAATTCTTACCAAAGTTGCATTACTCATGTTTTTGATGAGGAAGAGAAAATCTTCTCTAAAAGACACCATGTTGCATGAGAGAAGTTAACCAATAGTCTCTCTCGACCATGATCTCTGATTTACCAATACTTGTTACCTTTAGAGGCCAAAAATTCAATCCTTCAATACGTTCTTTTGGCAAAGATCACATTCTCCATTTATATGTGCTAACGGATGTAATTGCTTATACCTAGCTTGATTGTGATAGCATGATTCAATATCTATAATGGTACAATTGTTCCAAGTAATTGAGGAGTAATGTTCGTGGTGACTTGTGAGTTAAAAAATTGAGTTGAAGTAGCCATATGCATAGCAAAAGTGTTTGCCACGAGAGAAAATGCAAGAAATTTAAAGAAATTTTTTAATGGAACTAAGAGTCTTTTAGAAATAGACTAAAAGCTCTTATACCATGAAAGTTTTTGAGAATCCTTGAGAGCTTGTTTCAGAAAAAATGATTATTGTTATTGTTTTTTCGTCTTAGCTCTTATTGTTTTTATAATAGGTTTTCTAACTGAAATAACAAAACTTAACAACTTCTATAAATTCTAACAATATCAATTACAATTATTAGTGATTTTTGTTATATATCAATCTTCTTCCTCTTCTAAGAAATCTAAACAATAACCTAGATAAACATACAACTATTTCATTAGTATTCTAGACTAATTTTTGTCAAACTGAATACCATCAATTTCTTATTATGGAATTCCTAGATTCTTCCTCCTATATGTAGCTAAGAAGTACTTCATCATCTCATGAATGGTAATCAACCCATTAAGGAAATAGTTGATGATGCTAGAGAGAAAAGTGCAAAGACATGGACTAATAACGACGACCATCGAATCTCTTGGCTTTTTGGTAATATGAGCGAAGAGGTTTTAAGCATACTCGTTGGTGGAGAAATTGCTCATCAAATTTGATCCAATGAAATTTGATCTAAAGTGGAGATTGTTGGGAAGTATCTCAAACTCTCAATTGGTATAGATTCCTTTACGTAAAGAATATTATATAGAATATTTTTTTAAGTTGATATGTTATTGCAATATTAGATAACATTATAGAAAATGGAAAGTTGTTAGGAATATCTCTATAATATTCTAGGTCATGAGAGGAAAAAGTTATGAAATGAAAATGGACTTAATGAAAACCATATGTGATGGATAGAGATGTGAGGAAGAATGAGGTCACTTAGTAGAGTGAAGGAGCTCACCATTCAAGATATATATTCAAGGAGTGGGGAAACATGGGATGTTTCAAGAACTCAACAATTGAATTTGATTTTTGTCCTCTATGGTATTCTTTATGGCATAATGGAATGATTATATTTCATTTGTAGATGTAGGTATAGTTGGCCAAACCATATTAAAACCTCATGTTCCTATGTATTGATTATCTTATCTTTGTGTTCTTGAGCTAACATATTTACATTGAAGCTTTCACTATCATAATATGTTAGTTTAAGAACTTAGATAAAATAAATCACTCAAAGGAACACAAGGTTTTAATGTGGTTTAGCCTAGTTGTGATTATGGTGAAATTGACTATGACAAAACCGTTAATGTTACCATATACAATTTAGGAATCAGATTAGTGTACATATACGAAAAGATTGACAGTTATGTTAATGTTACCATATACAATTTAGGAATCAGATTGGTTGTAATGTTACCATATACAATTTATGAATCAGATTGGTTGTACATATACGTCTGTATATAAATGATTGCGGAGATAATAAAAAAAAGAGGGTTCTCGATTTCTGAGGGTTTTCTGAGTGTTTTGACATGGTATCAGAGTAAGGTTTCAACACCTTCTGAATGGAGTTCGTGTTTTTTGGAGGTTTTGGCACTTCCTATAGGTGCATTTGTGTTTTTTCTTTTATTGTTGTGAGTGTTTTTATTTTTAGTGTTCCAATTTCTGGTGGAAGGTGTGGGGAAACGGGAAAGAAGAGAGGAGGAAAGAAAGCTGGGTTTTGGAGACGATCTTGGGTCTAGTTTCTCTCATTGGAAACAACAACAGATCTTCTATTGTTGTGAGCGACGGGAACCATCACATCCGTACATTCTGAATCATCATTCGCTACACCAGAATTTTAAGGGGAGGGTCTTTTGTCCAGACAGCTACAGATCGGGTTCCAAAGCGTGATCCTTCACTGCCCGTGTTGTTGCAACACCTTGTGTCGTACCCGTGCATCTCCAGCAACACCCTACTGCCATTAAAGATCCACACCAGCTTGTCAATCCCGCCACCTGAACACCACAGCCGCACCAGAATTTTAAAAGAGAGGCTTCCATCACTCTGGGGATCTTCACAGCTTTATCTCCAAGAGCACAAGTGTGCACACTGTCAAAGAGAATTTCTCTCTATTAACGTGTTGCATCATGTCATCAGATAAGTTGGAATTGTTTCCTATTAGATTTACTGGCAAAAATTATTGTGCTTGGAAGTTTCAATTTAAATTATTTGTCAAAGGAAAAGAATTATAGGGTCATATTAATGGGAGTAATCCTGCACCTCGCAATGCCGAGGCTTTGTCTAAGTGGGAAATTAAGGAAGCTCAGGTTATGAACTGGATCCTTAGCTCGGTTGAACCTTACTTTATTCTCAACCTGAGGCCTTATAAAACTACTGCTGCTATGTGGAATTATCTCCACACGGTTTACAATCAAGACAACTCTGTTAGGCGTTTTCAATTGAAGTATGAGATGGCTAACTTCACACAAAGAAGTCTCTTAATTGAGGAATATTTTTCTGGTTTTCAAACTCTTTGGATTAATTATTCCTACATTGTTTATGCTAATGTTCCCACTATAGCTCTCTCTATTGTCCAAGCAGTGCATGCAATCAGCAAGCGAGATCAATTCTTGATGAAGCTACGACCCGACATTGAAATTGCACAGTCTAAAATGATGAATCGTCATCCTGTACCATCCCTAGATGCCTAATTGAGTGAACTTCTATGTGAGGAGCAGCGTATCATAACTCAAGCTACCATGGAACATCGGGCTAATGTTAGTGCACCTATTTCTGTGGCTTATGCAGCACAGGGGCAGAATAAGGGTCGAGACATGAGTGTTGTCCAATGTTTTAGTTGTGATGATTTTGGTCATATTGCTCGAGATTGTCCCAAGAAGTTCTGTAACTATTGCAAGAAACAAGGTCATATCATCTCTGTTTGTCCCATTCGGCCTGAAATGAAGCAGGGTACTGCTTATCATGCCTCCATTGGTACCTTTAGTTCTGCTACATTGCCTGCTGCCTCGTCGGTTGTTCCTATTCCTGCTCCTACAACCTTAGCAAACCTGAACACACTCACTCCTGAAATAGTACAACAAATGATTATTTCAGCTTTTTTTGCTTTTGGGCTCTCAGGTAATCATACGGTTTCTTCTAAGCCATGGTATTTTGACTCTGGAGCCTCTAACCATATGATGAATACTGTTCTTTCTCTTTCCAATGTCAAAAATTATGATGAAAATCTAAAAATTAACATTATTGATGGCAGTTCTCTGCCTATCAGTGTTGGTGATCTTTTCTCTTTCTTAACTGATGTTTTTGTGTTTCCTGACCTCTCCACAAATCTTATTTATGTTGGTCAATTGGTTGATAATAATTGTAATGTCAATTTCTCCCATTTTGGTTGTGTTATGTAGGATCAAGTGTCAAGGAAGATGATCGTGAAGGGGCCTAAAGTGGGACGACTCTTTTCTATTATTCCTAGTTTTCTTTTACTTTCCTTTGCATGTAATGTTGTTGGTTCTGGACATAAGATGTGGCATAGACGTCTTGGCCACCCAAACTCTGATGTACTTCGTACTTTGTTTAATTCTGGATTATTGAGAAATAAAGCATGTTCTTCTCTTGATCTTTCTTTCGATTGTAAATCATGCAAACTTGGCAAAAGTAAAGTTCTACATTTTCCTCATCCCGCATCTCGTGCCTCACAATGTTTTGATATTATTCATAGTGATATTTAGGGGATTGCACCTATTGTTTCTCATGCATATTATAAGTATTTTGTTACTTTCATTGATGACTTTAGTCGCTTTACTTGGGTTTACTTCCTCCGGGCTAAGGGTGAAGTTTTTTCAGTCTTTAAGCGCTTTCTTGCACTTATTGAGAATCAATTCTCTACCAGCATCAAGGTCTTGCTGTCACGCCCCAAGACCCACTCCAAGGGCGTGACGGTCATTTCACACCTCAAACCCGAAGGCTTAAAGTATAATCTGACCTAAACAATCATATTGTAACTGGATGTTACCAATTACCAAATACCTGTTCAGAGTAGCAGAACAAAATCTAAAATCCTCAAATTCAATTTCCAAATAACTTCCAAATATCAAATGATCCAAATGAACATAACTAACAGTTAAAACAAAATCCAACATAAAATCCTAAGTCAAATTCTAATGATGACTATTTCTCAGCCTAGCCATCACTCCTCACCCGAACTAAGAGTACTTGAAAAATTTTCAACAATTGGGAATGAGCTCACAGCCCAATAAGGAATATTAATTCAATTCATGGATCAAATATTTTCATTTCAAATAGGAGAATATCATTTTTTTTTTCATCAAATATCAGAGTTTCAAAAATACCAATATATTCAAAATTCAACCAACCAATTTCATATCAAATTCAAACACTTTCACATAAGATTCAATCAAATCCATTCAATTTTTTTCATTACTCTGGTTACCAAATATCAAATGCCCAGTTAGGTGGGACTTTTCAAATGGGTGGCTAGCCTCAAATTGTTCATGGTGGACGGAACCAAACACTACTAGTACTAGTAACCTCTAACCAAACCCCTAGAGGCTGGGGTTCAAATCAATTACATTCTCACCATGAAATGTAAAGGTCAACTATTATATCCCTTTGACAGGGCCGAATAGTCAACTATTATATTCCGTTGACAAGGGCCAAATAAACCAGAGTGATGTTTTTGTTCAAGTATTCAAATTTACACAACATAATATCTCCATATTTTGTGTCATAAATAAAACAAAATATTCCAACATAATATTTAGTGCAAAACAATTTGATCCATGCATGGTAACAAAATATCATTTTCTTTTCCACAATTCAAAATAACATATAAGATAATTTAATTTTATATATATTGCATTAACTTCCCTTACCTCAAAATATGCAAAGACCTTGAAGGAAAAATAACCCTGAAAAGTCTACTCCTCACCTAACACAATAAAAAGACCACTATTACTATTTACCTCAAAATATAAATCTGATAATCCTAAAAATTTCTAAATGTTAAGATTAATATTTCTGATTAACAAAGTAATAATTTAATTACTCTATTCCTTATTTAATTAAAATTAATAAATTCTCAATTTGTTTCTAATAACACCTTACTAATTTAATTAAATTACAATTTTATTTCATTATAAAATTCTATATAATATATATATATATTTTGCTAAATCTCTCATTCTATTTATTACAAAAAAAAAAGATCATTATTACTATTATCTTATTTATTAATCTAAAACTAAATATTATTATTATTATTATTATTATTATTATTATTATTTAATTAAACAATTCAAAAGCCATTCATGACTCTCGGGTACACCAAACCAAAAAGTAAGTTTTTTTTTTTTTCCTTGCTTCCAGCACAGCACGCGTACGCCCCTTTTGTTTTTGTTTTTTTTTTTTTCCTTGTTTCCTTCCAGTGCTATGGACACGCGTTCTTCTTTTTTTTTTTTTAAATTAACCCTAACCTAAAATCGAAACTTTCCAAGGAATTTTTTTTTTTCATCTAATAAAATTTAAGATCTCCTAAATTCCAACAATAAAATCAAAATCTTAAATTTTTATTATTTTGATATTAAAACGAATTAAAAATAAAATAATCTAACCCTAATCTAGATTTGGGGTTTTCCAAAAAAAATATATCTAATGTGTTTGAAATTAATCAATGAATCTAAAATATTAAACTAGGGGTTAGATTCTTACCTATAGAGATCCGTTCTTCAACCCTGAAATCTGACTCCAACCTACGTTCTCTGGAATTCTGCGAACAGGAACTCTATTCAGAAAAGAACGGAAATAATAAAATTTCTAATTTATACCTAGGGTATTTATTCGTAAAATTACCCTTTTACCCCTCTTCCTTTTTATTAAATTAATTAATTAACTAATTTAATTATTATTAGTAATTTCCTAAATTACCCTTAAAAGAAAATGCTTGGGTGTTACATCCTCCCCTCCTTAACAAAAGTTTAGTCCTCTAAACTTGACATACCTGAGTCTTGAAATAATTGAGGATGTTTTTCTCTCATCTCTTCTTCTAACTCCTAAGTAGCTTCACGAACACTATGGTTGCTCCATTGAACCTTTACCAATTTGACAACAGCATGACGTAGTACTTTATCCATTACATCTACAATCTAAACGGGCACTTCTTCATATGTCAAGTCCTTAGAAATTTGAATAGGCTCCAACTCCACAACATGAGAGGGATCATAATTATACTTCCTCAAGGTTGAAACATGGAAAACATTATGAATCTTAGATAGACTTGGGGGCAAGGCTACTTTATATGCCAAAGTGTCTACTCTTTCAATATTTCAAACGGACCCACAAAACGAGGACTAAGTTTTCCTTTTCTCCCAAATCTCATCACAGACTTCATAGGTGAAATTTTCAAGAACACATGATCACCCACCTCAAACTCCAAATCTCGCCTACGATTATCAGCATAACTCTTATGTCTACTTTGAGCTGCTTTTAATCTTTCTTTAATCAAAGCAACTTTTTCAACAGTCAACTGCACAAGTTCAGGCCCCAAAAGTTTCATTTCTCCAACATCATTCCAATAGATAGGAGATCGACATTTTCTACCATACAATGCCTCAAAAGGTGCCATCCCAATGCTAGCTTGAAAACTATTGTTATAGGCAAACTCTACTAAAGGTAAATGATCATCCCAATTACCTTGCAGGTCCAAAATACAAGCTCTCAACAAGTCTTCTAAAACCTGAATTACCCTTTCTGATTGGCCATCAGCTTGAGGATGGAAAGCAGTACTAAAACTCAACTTAGTGCCCAAAGCTTTTTGTAGACTATGCCAGAATCTAGAAGTGAAACGAGGATCTCTGTCAGACACTATAGAAACTGGTACTCCATGCATTCTCACAATCTCCTTCACATAAAGAGAAGCTAAACGATCTAAAGAAAAGTTGACTTTCATAGGCAAAAAGTGAGCAGACTTTGTCAACCGATCAACAATCACCCAAATAGCATTATTACCCCCTGATGTTCTTGGCAATCCTATCACAAAATCCATGGTAATATGCTCCCACTTCCACTCAGGAATAGCAAGTGGCTGCAAAGACCCTGCTGGTCGCTGATGCTCAGCCTTCACCTGTTGACACACTAAACACTGAGCCACAAATTGTGCAATATCACGCTTCATACCTGACCACCAATAGTTTTGCCTCAAATCCTTGTACATCTTTGTCCCTCCTGGGTGGATTGCAAACTTGGAACAATGAGCTTCCTCTAAAAGCTCTCTCCTTAAGTCTTCATCATTTGGGACACAAGTCTAGTCCCAAATCTCAAGATCTCATCATCTGACAAAACAAAATCAGGCTTACTGCCCCTCTTAACTTCTTCCATAACTTGCACTAATTGGGAATCATTCTTTTATAGGGTCTTAATTCTCCTAACTAAGTCTGGTTGTACTCTCAAATTTGCTACAAGTGCTCCTAAGCCCATAACTCGAAAGTGGACTTGTAGACTCCTCAACTCTTTAAGTAACTGCTTTTGACACCCTCTAATAGCTGCTAGAGAACCAACTGACTTCCTACTCAAGGCATCAGCTACAACATTCGCCTTTCCAAGATGATACTGAATAATACAATCATAGTCCTTAAGTAGTTCTATCCATCTTCTCTGTCTCATGTTCAACTCCTTTTGGGAAAATAGATACTTCAAACTCTTATGATCTGTGAATATCTCACAAGTTTCACCAAAAAGAAAATGTCTCCAAATCTTAAGTGCAAAAACCACAGCAGCTAACTCCAAATCATGAGTAGGGTAGTTCCTTTCATAAGGCTTCAACTGTCTAGAAGCATAAGCTACAACTCTCCCATGCTGCATAAGAACACAACCCAAACCCTGATGAGAGACATCACTATACACCACAAATCCTCCTGAACCTGAAGGGATAGTCAAAATAGGAGCTGACACTAATCTATTCTTCAACTCTTGAAAGCTACATTCACAATCATCAGACCACACAAACTTAACTCCCTTCTGTGTCAACTTAGTTAAAGGTAGGGCAATCTTAGAGAACCCTTCTATAAACCGCCTATAGTAACCAGCAAGTCCCAAGAAACTTCGAATCTCAGTCACAGTACTAGGTCTTCTCCAATTAGCTACAGCATCTACCTTTCCAGGGTCAACTGAGATGCCATCATTGCTTACCACATGCCCAAGGAAAGAAATCCGGTCTAACCAAAACTCACACTTCTTCAGTTTAGCATACAACTGCTTATCTCTGAGGGTCTGTAATACAATACTCAAATGGCCCTCATGCTCCTCTTACTTCTTGAGTATACCAAGATGTCATCTATAAAAACCACCACAAACTGATCTAGATAGGGCTTGAATACCCTATTCATTAAGTCCATAAAAGCAGCAGGTGCATTAGTCAAACCAAAAGGCATAACTAAAAACTCATAATGCCCGTATCTAGTTCGAAAAGCAGTCTTGGGTACATCTTCACTTCTAACCCTTAACTGATGATAACCAGACCGAAGATCAATCTTAGAGAACACACAAGCACCTTGTAGCTGATCAAACAAATCATCAATCCGAGAAGGGGATACTTGTTCCTCACTGTCACCTTATTCAACTCCCTATAGTCAATGCAAAGTCTCATTGAGCCATCTTTCTTTTTCACAAATAGAACAGGAGCTCCCCAAGGTGAAACACTAGGCCTGATAAAACCCTTGTCTAATAACTCCTGAAGTTGAACTTTCAACTCCTTAAGCTCCACAGGTGCCATCCTGTATGGGGCCTTAGACATAGGACCTGTTCCTGGTACCAGATCGATGGTGAACTCCACCTCTCTCTCTGGTGGCAAGCCAGGCAAATCCTCTGGAAAGACATCAGATACTCCCTTACTATGGGTATGTCTTCCAACTTCAAATCACTTTCATTACTCATCACACTAGCCAAAAATCCTTGGCAACCCTTCTTGAGCAAGCTACTAGCTCGCAAGGCTGAGATCATACGCAGTGGTCTGTCCACATGCTTCCCTTCAAAGCTAAACTTAGGCTGACCAGGAATACTAAACGTCACCCTTTTCTCAAAACAGTCAATAGAGGCATGGTAGGAAGCTAACCAATCCATCCCTAAAATCACATCAAAATCCTGAAGGTCAAGGAGTACTAAGTCAACTGGCATTTCCCTATAACCAATCATCACAATACAATTTCTAAGCATTCTACTGGCCACAACAGAATCTCCCACAGGAGTAGCAACAATCAAATCAAAGTCCATGCTAGCAACAGGCAAACCCAACAAACCAGCAAAAGATACTGAAACAAAAGAGTGTGTTGATCCAGGATCAATCAAGACTCTAGCAAATAAGGTGTGGATTCGGAGAGTACCTGTCACCACATCAGAAGTGGCCTGAGCATCTCATGAGTCATTGCAAACACCCGCCCTTGGGCTTTGGGTTTCTATTATCCTCCTTATTTTCCTCTTTAGGCTTCCCAGTGATGAACTTCTATTCTCTGGACAATCTCTGATCAAATGTCCTTGCTTCCCACAACCAAAGCAAGCTCCAGTCTCTCTATAGCATGGCCTACCCCCATGCTTCTTGCCACAAGTAGGACAAATCCCATCCAAATTCTGCGCTGCCTTCCCTTTATTCTGATTTCTTCCTGATGTAGCCTTCGCTGTGCTTGATTACCATGAGCACCATCACTTCTATTTGCTTCCTTTGTGTTCCTATACTGATGAAGCTCCTCATTATCTTTCTCTGCTATAAGGGCTCTATCAACAACCTCTGAATAGACACCAAGCTTCAGAATAGATATTTGTTCTTCAAATAAGGCTTCAATCCATCCTGAAACTTTAATGCCTTTTCCTCCTCTGTAGCAATCAACTGTGGGGAAAAACGTGATAACTCTGTAAATTTGGCCTCATACTGAGCCACAGTCATATCCCCCTGTTCCAAACGAATAAACTCTCCCACCTTCTGCCGCCTAACACTGTCAGGGAAATACTTCTTGTAGAAAGCCTCCCGAAATTGTCTCCATGTTATGGGTCCCTGATCCTCCAAAAGTCTCCTAGTCATACGCCACCAATGATCTGCCTCTTTGTCTAACATAAAAGCTGCATAAGAGGTTTTTTGCTCCTCAGAGCAATCTATTACACCAAAGAATTTCTCCATCTTCAGGATCCAAGCCTCTGCCTCTGTGGGATCTGTAGCACCAGAAAAGTAAGGAGGACCCAATTTCTTGAAGTCATCAAAAGAGCTACCCCTAGAAGATGAAGACTGTCCCTGAACATTAGTCCAACAGCTCGAGCTTGGCGTTCAACTAAACTAGCTAGTGTCCCAAGATACCTATAGATCCCTTCTGCACTCACAGGAGGCAAACCCTCAACTGGAGGTACATCATCATTAGCCTGACTGTTTTGTGAAGAAGCTGCTCTTCTTGGTGGCATGATGTCCTAAAATAATAAGACATAACTAAATTAGTCACTAAAGAACCAATTAGAAAATTTCCAAATAAAGAAAGAATTGGAATTTATACTAAATGAAACTAAAACTTAAACAAATGCGTCACTCATCTATCCCCAATCTAAACCAGTTCAAATTCCCATCAAGATCAAAACCTAGTGCTCTGATACCACTCTGTCACGCCCCAAGACCCACTCCAAGGGCGTGACGGTCATTTCACACCTCAAACCCGAAGGCTTAAAGTATAATCTGACCCAAACAATCATATTGTAACTGAATGTTACCAATTACCAAATACCTGTTCAGAGTAGCAGAACAAAATCTAAAATCCTCAAATTCAATTTCCAAATAACTTCCAAATATCAAATGATCCAAATGAACATAACTAACAGTTAAAACAAAATCCAACATAAAATCCTAAGTCAAATTCTAATGATGACTATTCCTCAGCCTAGCCATCACTCCTCACCCGAACTAAGAATACCTGAAAAATTTTCAACAATTGGGAATGAGCTCACAGCCCAATAAGGAATATTAATGCAATTCATGGATCAAATATTTTCATTTCAAATAGGAGAATATCATTTTTTTTTTCATCAAATATCAGAGTTTCAAAAATACCAATATATTCAAAATTCAACCAACCAATTTCATATCAAATTCAAACACTTTCACATAAGATTCAATCAAATCCATTCAATTTTTTCATTACTCTGGTTATCAAATATCAAATGCCCAGTTAGGTGGGACTTTTCAAATGGGTGGCTAGCCTCAAATTGTTCCTTGTGGACGGAACCAAACACTACTAGTACTAGTAACCTCTAACCAAACCCCTAGAGGCTGGGGTCCAAATCAATTACATTCCCACCATGAAATGTAAAGGTCAACTATTATATCCCTTTGACAGGGCCAAATAGTCAACTATTATATCCCGTTGACAAGGCCAAATAAACCAGAGTGATGTTTTTGTTCAGTATTCAAATTTACACAACATAATATCTCCATATTTTGTGTCATAAATAAAACAAAATATTCCAACATAATATTTAGTGCAAAACAGTTTGATCCATGCATGGTAACAAAATATCATTTTCTTTTCCACAATTCAAAATAACATATAAGATAATTTAATTTTATAAATATTGCATTAACTTCCCTTACCTCAAAATATGCAAAGACTTGAAGGAAAAATAACCCTGAAAAGTCTACTCCTCACCTAACACAATAAAAAGACCACTATTACTATTTACCTCAAAATATAAATCTGATAATCCTAAAAATTTCTAAATGTTAAGATTAATATTTCTGATTAACAAAGTAATAATTTAATTACTCTATTCCTTATTTAATTAAAATTAATAAATTCTCAATTTGTTTCTAATAACACCTTACTAATTTAATTAAATTACAATTTTATTTCATTATAAAATTCTATATATATATATATATATATTGCTAAATCTCTCATTCTATTTATTACAAAAAAAAAAAACCATTATTACTATTATCTTATTTATTAATCTAAAACTAAATATTATTATTATTATTATTATTTAATTAAACAATTCAAAAGCCATTCATGACTCTCGGGTACACCAAACCAAAAAGTAAGTTTTTTTTTTTTCCTTGCTTCCAGCACAGCACGCGTACGCCCCTTTTGTTTTTGTTTTTTTTTTTTTTTCCTTGTTACCTTCCAGTGTTGTGGACACGCGTTCTCCTTTTTTTTTTTTTTTTTTTAAATTAACCCTAACCTAAAATCGAAACTTTCCAAGGAATTTTTTTTTTTTCATCTAATAAAATTTAAGATCTCCTAAATTCCAACAATAAAATCAAAATCTTAAATTTTTATTATTTTGATATTAAAACGAATTAAAAATAAAATAATCTAACCCTAATCTAGATTTGGGGTTTTCCAAAAAAAATATATCTAATGTGTTTGAAATTAATCAATGAATCTAAAATATTAAACTAGGGGTTAGATTCTTACCTATAGAGATCCGTTCTTCAACCCTGAAATCTGACTCCAACCTACGTTCTCTGGAATTCTGCGAACAGGAACTCTATTCAGAAAAGAACGGAAATAATAAAATTTCTAATTTATACCTAGGGTATTTATTCGTAAAATTACCCTTTTACCCCTCTTCCTTTTTATTAAATTAATTAATTAACTAATTTAATTATTATTAATAATTTCCTAAATTACCCTTAAAAGAAAATGCTTGGGCGTTACACTTGCTCTCTGATTCTAGCGAAGAATACATGTCTAATGAGTTTCAGGACTTTTTTTAAAGCAAAGGGATCTTCTCTCAGCGTTCTTGTCCTTTGACACCACAACAAAACGGTGTTGCTAAGAGAAAAAATCACCACTTTCTTGATGTGGTAAGAACTCTTTTACTTGACTCATCTGTTCCTCCTCGTTTTTGGTGTGAAGCACTTTCTATTACAGTTCATTTGATCAATGGCTTACCCTTTCCTATGTTAAATCATGTTTCTCCTTTCTCTAAGTTGTTTGGTCATTCTCTTTTATATTTTGATCTCCGTACATTTGGTTGTGTTTGTTTTATGCATCTACCTACTCATGAACGATATAAACTTACTGCTTAGACTGTTAAGTGTGCTTTTCTTAGTTATGCTAACTCTCACAAGGGTTATGTTTGTTATGATCCCCATGCTCGTCGTATACGAGTTTCCCGAAATGTGATTTTCTTTGAAAATCAATATTTCTTTCCATCTTATGTTGAACTGGCATCTACATTTGTATTTCTTTTGTCTAGTTTTTCTAAATCCCCAACAATTGTGGAAAGGTTCAAGCTTGGTTTTGTGTATGAAAGATGTAGTTGACATGAGTCCGGTTCCACTTTCTCTATGCCCTCTTCTGATCTGGACTCGGCGCCTGATCCTGCTCCTGCTTCCACCACTCTTCATTGGTCTACTCGTCTTTCTCAACCCCCTGATTGGTATGGATTCTTTTCTCTTGTCTCTCTTGTTGCTACTTTATCCACTATTTCTCTTACTTCTTGCTACAAACAGGCCATGGAACATGAGTGTTGGCAAAATGCCATGCAAGCAGAACTTCAAGCACTTGAGAAGAATCATACTTGGGATATTGTTCCTTGTCCTCCTATAGTCAAACCTATTGGGAGTAAATGGGTTTTCCTCTGTAAAACTTCATTCTGATGGCTCTTTGGACTGGTACAAAGCTCGCCTCGTAGCTCTGGGTAACAAGCAAGAATATGGGGTTGATTATGAGGAGACATTTGCTCATGTTGCCAAAATGACCACGGTTCGAACCATCTTAGCTATTGCTGCTTCACAGTCATGGCAACTACATCAGATGGATGTGAAGAATGCTTATCTTCATGGTGATCTCTAGGAAGAGATTTACATGAAGCTTCCCTCTGGTATGACTAATTCTTCTCCTCATGATGTTTGTAAGCTAAAACGTTCTTTGTCTGGGCTCAAGCAGGCGCCCCGGGCTTGGTTTAAGAAGTTTCACTGTACAATTCTTTCCTTCAGTTTTACCCAAAGTCAGTATGATTCTTCCCTCTTCTTCCACACGTCTACATTGAGTATAGTCCTTTTCTTGGTTTATGTGGATGATATTATCATTACTAGCACTGACTGTGGTTTGATTACTAAGCTTCAACGACTGTTACATACAACTTTCCATATGAATGATCTTGGACAGCTCACATACTTCTTAGGATTGGAAGTTCATCATCAGGATAGTGGTATTTTCGTGAACCAGCATAAGTATATTCAAGATCTTATCACTTTGGCTAGTTTGGAGGACACTTCCTCTGTTAATACTCCTATGGAAATAAATGTGAAATACAAGAAAAAAGAAGGGGACCTTCTAAATGATCCTACTCTCTATCGGTGCTTGGTTGGGAGTCTTATCTACTTGACCACTACTCGACCTGATATCTCCTATGTTGTTCATCATGTCAGTCAATTTATGACTTCTCCTCGGCATCTCCATCTTGCTGCAGTTCGACACATCATCCTCTATCTTCGAGGTTCACCCACTCGTGGGTTGTTCTTTCCTACTGGCTCCTCTCTTCAACTTGTTGCCTATAGTGATACTGATTGGACTGGGTGTCCAGATACACGTTGATCTACTATGGGTTGGTGTATGTTTTTAGGTGATACCTTAATTTCTTAAAGATGTAAGAAACAAGATCGTGTTTCTAAATCCTCTACTGAGGCCGAGTATCATGTCATGTCTACTACTTGTTCTGAAATTGTATGGCTACGCGATCTTCTTGAGGAGCTTGGGTTTCCTCAGACTACTTCTACACTTCTTCATGCTGATAACACTAGTGCTATTCAGATTACCACCAATCTCGTTTTTCATGAACGTACCAAGCATATTGAGGTTGATTGTCATTCTATTTGAGACACCTTGGAAAGCCGGGTGATATCTCTTCCTCACATCTCTTCTAATCTCCAAGTGGCTAATGTCTTCACCAAAGCTTTGACTCGACAGCAACATCAATTTCTTGTTGGCAAATTGTTGCTGGTTGACTTACCAACATCAATTTGAGGGGGGATGTTAATGTTACCATATACAATTTAGGAATCAGATTGGTTGTACATATACGTCTGTATATAGATGGATGTAGAGATAATAAACAAAAAGGGATTTCTCAGTTTCTAGGGGTTTTCTGAGTGTTTTGACAAAAACATTTAGCCCAATTGTGAAACCATTAACCATTCATCTTGTGATCACTTATGAAAAATGGGTATTACTCTAAATACCACTTAATAATAGTTGAAAGTCCAAAAGAGAACACCCAGAAGGGGAGTGAAAGGGTAATTTAAAAAACTTAAAACAATATTTATAAATTATAACAAACTTTTCTTACCCTAAAAAATATCAGAGATGTCTCAAATAAATAAATGGTTATACCTAGAATCTTTAGGTATATGATTTTTAACTTTTCAAGATATCATACAATTGGTTAAGGATAAAGATAAATAATTATTAATATTTGAAATATATGTTGACATATGTTAAGGATAAAAATAACCATTAAAATAACCAACCTAACAAACGGAACAATTAATTCAAGATAATCAATGTCATCAACCAGAATATAAGCAGGAATAAATAGATATGTACATTTTTAAGAAAACCCTACAATATATTAGGATTAATCAATTTGAAATATTCTAAGCAATTCAAATGGAATATCAAATATAAAATATATAGACAATAAAACACAAGATTTTCATAAAACCCCCCACAAACTTGTGGAGATTAAAAACCACAAGGTATAAGACCTACCAATTCAAATCCACTATTTGAAATCAAATTACGTAAATTTACCTAGCCACTTTACCCTAAAGACTTGCTCTCCAATTCCTATAACTTGATCCACATTCGCGACATAACAACTCCTTGTTGCTCCCTAGAGATCCTTCGGTCCCTCCGAAAGGATTAAGTTCTTCAACCAACAATTCAAATAATCGAATATCCTTGAATGAGAGATCGGGAATGGTGTGGTAATTAGGGTTTCTCTTAAGGAATCCCTCTCTTAAGAATGAAAGGTCTCTCAAACGATATGTTTTCAATCTCTCCAAAAACTCCATAATCTTTAACCTTCAAAGGGTTACAAAAGAGGTATTTATTGGCAAAAGTCATAAGGATTTTGGTATCTCAAGTTTCCAAATTAGAGTTTGAGTGAAATTCATCTAAAATACGTTTCTAAACTCGGCAAGACTAACATGACCGCTTGAACATACTTAGACCAGTTAAGCACTCCACTTGAGCAATCCTTACTACTTGAGCAAGCTGATCGCTTGAGCAGGATTAACCACTTGAGCGACCTCTACTACTTTTAAAAAATGATTTTAAAACAGTTTAAGTCTAAAAATGATACCAAACCTTTTATACCTCAAATAAGCCTTATATGCCACAAGTTGAACCTTTTTAGATGTACTTATGATTTCCCAGTTGAACGAACAACAACTCTTGATCTTCAATAGAGAGCAAGTCACTATCTAAAAAGACTTCTATGGTTAAACATAAATTGTAACAAAATTGTCAACATATAAATAAGACTCAATGTCTTAACAACTTTGACTATCCCTCTCAAATGGACAACTTGTCAACTTGATGTCAAGAATGTCTTTTGCATGACAATCTTAAGGAGACAATTTATATGGAGTAGCCCTCAGATTTTGTGAATACCAAATTCTTGACTATGTTTGTCTTCTTAAGAAATCATTATAAAGGTTGAAGCAAGCTTCACATGCTTGGTTTGACAAGCTTTCAAAATTTTTACTTCAACTTGGTTTTTATTGCAATGAGACAGACTCATCACTCTTCATTTTCCAAGAAAACAAAACAACTATTCTCTTCCTTATATGCATTAATGACATTCTTATTGCTAGAAACAATGGCAGGTTTATCACAACTTTAATCACAAAACTTGGCCATGAATTCTATATCAAGGAGCTTGGGGATTTGAGATATTTTCTTAGTGTGAAGGTGAAACCATTTTCCGATGGCATTTTCCTTTATCAATCCAACTACATTCAAAACTTATTGGAATGCACCAAAATACTTGAAAGCTCACCAAATAACACTCCTATGATTCTCAAAGAAAAAGAGGCAACCTCAAACCAAAACCGAGTTAATGTTACCAGTTATTAAAGCATTGTTAGCCCACTACAATATCTAACCTTCAACCCACCTAATATCATTCATGCAGTCAATCATGTTTGTTAACACTTCAACAATCCAACATTAGTGCAACTCATTATCTTAAGGGCACTAAACATTATGGTGTTCATTATTTAACAAAAAGTCCTCTTTCATTATAGATTTTTGTGATGTGGATTGGGTTAGGCATCCTACTAGAAGATGGAGCACAATTAGGTTTTGTATCTTTCTTGGTGCCAATTGCATTTCATGATGTTCTAAGAAACAACCTATGGTGACAAGGTCCATTTCAAAAGTCAAATATAGTTCCATGACATTCACAATTGTTGAAATTCAATGAATAACTTTTCTTTTACGTGATATAGGTATTTGTTAAGAAATAAACCTCCTAAAAAAACCAGATTAATGAAGCAAATAAAAAATGTGGAAATAATTATGAAATAGAGAAGACAAAATCAACACACAAAATTTACGTGGTTCACCTAAAACAGGCTAGGTCCATGGAGCTACTGCAAATATTCACTATAGAGAGAAATATAACCACAAGTTTTACAAACACTCACTCCTCACAAACCCAAAACCCAATTATACCTAAGAGAATAGTAATTCTCTAACCCTCACCTCACTCTTTCACTCAAAGAGTTGTACCATTCTTTTTCTCTCAACTCTGCAATGAATAGAATGAGGAGCACACATATATGGCTATGAGATTTTCCTTGTGTATTTTGTGTCCTAAAATTAAGGACTTTTTTGGCCAATAATCTCCCACTTGAAGACTTACTTCAATTATGTCTTCACACAAGATCAATGCAATGGCTCATCTCTTTTCTTTTATGTTTGTAGGCTAACTGAAGTCCAACATAACTTTAATTTGTCAACTATCATCGTCTTTGTTAGCATATCTGTAGGGTTTTCATTTCCATGATTCTTCTTAAGTCTAAGAGCTTTGTATACCAGAAGAGATCGAATAAAATGATACTTTATCTTAATATGCTTCATTCTGGCATGGAAAGATGGATTCTTGGCTAAGTGAATCGCACTTTAACTATCGCAATAAAGGAAATTGTTCTCTTGTTTCTTTCCCAGCTCTTCCAAGAAGCCTTTAAGCCAAATCATCTCCTTGTTGGCTTTTGAAACAGCAATATATTCCACCTCAGTAATGGAAAGAGCTACAACTTTCTACAGTTAAGAAACCCAACTCATTGCAATTCCTCAAAGAGTATACACATACCTTGTAATACTCTTTTTGTTGTCGACATCTCCTACTATATCAGCATCAACAAAGCCTTCCAATCTCATATCTCCACTTCTAAAACAAAGTGTCATTCTTTTGGTACTTCGCAAATATTTAAGGATCCATTTAACTACTTCCTAGTGCATCTTGTTAGGGTTGTTCATGTACATGCTCACTACTTGCATTACTTGCATAATATCTGGTCTCATATAAACCATGACATATATCGAACTTCCAATGGCTGAGGCATAAGGAACCTTCTTGATGTGATCATGTTATTCCTCAGTCTTTGGTGATTGTTCTTTGGAAAGATTGAAATGGACACCTAAAGGCATGCTCATTGGTTTAGCATTCTACATGTTGAACTTGATGTACTCTACCTGTGACAACATCAAAGTCTCCATTGCTCTGTCCCTGCTAATCCTCATTCCAAGAATATGCTTTGCAGCACCTAGATCTTTCATTGCATACTACTTCGATAATTCCTACTTTAAGTTATTTATCTCTTGCATATTAGAACCTACAATGAGTATATCATCTCCATACAAACGTAAAATAATAAAGATATTGTCAAACTTTTTCATATAACAACAATGATCTACTTGACACCTTGTAAAACCATTTCTACTCATGAAGCTATCGAACTTCTTGTACCACTATCTCAAAGCTTGTTTCAAATCATACAAACTATTCTTCAACTTGCACACAAAGCTTTCTTTGCTTGCTACCATGAAGCCTTCTAGTTGCTTCATATAAATCTTCTGCTCCAAATCGCCATGAAGGAAGGTTATCTTTACATCTAACTCCTTAAGATGTAAATTTTTTGCAACTACCATCTTTAGCACTAACCTAATTGTTGTCAACTTCACTACTGAAGAGAAAATCTCAATGTAGTCGATGCCTATTTTCTGCTGAAACCCATTGACTACCAACCTAACTTTGTAACGCTTGCTTCCATCATGTTCTTCTTTGATCCTAAAAACCTATTTGTTATGTAAAGTTTTCTTCCCTTCTAGTAGTTTAGTCAAATTCCATGTTTGATTTGACATTAGCAAGTCTCATCTTTCATGGCAGACTCCCACTTGACTGAATCTTCAACTTGAATTGCTTCATCATAACACTTCGGTTCTCCATTGTCAATCAACAATAAATAATGCAAAGAAGGTGAATAGCATTGTATCCGTTTAGTTCTCAAGGAGTGTCTCACTTCTATTACAAAAGTGTGTGGTTCTCCTTTGAGAGACTTCATTTTCAAGATTCTATCAATCCCCATATTACACTTCCTTTTTATTGTTTTCCTTAAACTCAATGTACTCCTTTTCAATTTTGACTTTTATATTGGTAAATTCTGAAAATGAATTATCCTTGTATATTGTTTTCTCATTAAAGATGACATCCCTACTTCTGATGATTTTCCAATTTTTAAAATCCCAAAATCAGTAGCTAAATTCATTAATGCCATATCCAACAAAGCACATCTCTTAGATTTCACGTCGAGCTTGCTCATTTCAAGTGATTCAATATGAACATAAGAAATACATTCAAATACTCTTAAATGTGAAAAGTTCACCTCTTTACCGCTCTATACTTCCTCAAGTAACTTCTCTCCAAAGGCACTGGAGGCCCACAGTTAATAAGATAGGTTGTTGTGTTGACGGCTGTAGCCTAAAACATCCTAGGTAAACATGTGTGTATTCTCATGCTTCTGGCACATTTATTTAGAGTTATGTTCATGTGCTCTGCTTCACCGTTTTGCTGAGGTGTCTTCGAAATAGTTTTTTCTAATTTAATTCCATTAGATGCACAAAACTCTTTAAGCTTCTCGTTTTTGTACTCTCCTCCATTTTCAGACTTCAATAGCTTCACTTTCAAGCCTATCTCATTCCCTACCATGACTTTCCATTTTTTGAAAACATCACAAACTTTTGATTCATTTTTCAGAAAATAAACTCATACTTCCTAATAAAGTCATCAATGAAGGTGATGTAGTACAATGAGCCTCCAATAGGTGAAACCGGTGATGGCCCCCACACGTCTATACGAACCAACTCTAGCATCTCTACTTTAGGTGGCTTGTCGATATTTTTTGGTGCTCTACAATCCTTCTTCAAGTGACCATTCATACCATAGTTCCAACAGTTAGTCTATTTCTTTCCAGATCTAGACTTGTTCCATCTTGATTTTGATTTTCTCTTATTTGAGTTTCTATCATTGGGTTTACCTCTAGATTTGGTGTTTAAGGTAGAACTTAATGTTTCTCCTAATTCTGTTCGACGTATTTCTTCACTTAGAATTAAATCTCATTCACCATCACATTCCAGCTTTCTAGTAGAAATTATAGAAGTATCAAAGCTCGAACTTTGTCGTCGAACTCGATTTCCACCAAACTTAGTTGTGTTATGATTGTACTAAATTTGTTGATGTGAACTGCTATAGACGCGCCTTCTATCATTCATAAATTGAACAACTGCCTCATTAAGTGCACTTTATATGAAGCAGATGGCTTCTCGTACATGTTAGAGAGAGTCGTCATAAGACCTAACGTGGTCTTCTCCTTCGCTATGTTGAAAGCAACATTACGAGACAACGTCAACTGATAACTCCAAGCACCTGCTTATCGAGTAAAGCCCAGTCTTCATCCTTCATATTTATTGGTTTTTCTCCCAAAAGAGGCAAATGCATGCCGTTGTGATATAAATAATCTTCAATTTGCATTTTCTAGAAGCTAAAATCTTCACCACTAAACTTCTCAATTTTGATGCTCTTTCCTTCGTCTATTGCCAGCACTCTCATTCAAATCTAGTTTTTCAGGACTTTTGCAAAAAAAATGTACTTTTTACAATATCTCTGTACTTGTAAAAAAAATGCAGAGAAACTTCCATCCAGAGCTTTAAACCACTAAGAAGGTTCCCAGGAAAGAATGGAGGGATCACAATGGTCCCACTTAAAACTCAACCTCTTTAGATAAAACTAAAAGTTCCCAGGAAAGACTGAAAGGGTCACAATTGTTCCTCTTAAATTCCAATCTCCTTAGACATAACCTCCTTAAACTACCACCAAGCTCTTAGAACACCATAGGATGTGCCGTTCTGATACCAGTTTTTGGGAAATAAACCTCCCAAAAAAGACTAGATTAATGAAGTGAATAAAAAAATTGGAAATAATAATGAAATAGAGCAAACAAAATCAACACACAAAATTTACGTGGTTCACCCAAAATAGGCTACGTCCACAGAGCTACTGCAGATCTTCACTATAGAGAGAAAAATAACCACAAGTATTTACACTCACTCCTCACAACCTAAAACCCAATTATACCCAAGAGAATAATAATGCTCTAACTCTCAAGAAAACCTCACTTTTTCACTCAAAGAGTTGCACCACTCTTTTTCTCTCAACTTTCAATGAATGGAATGAGGAAAGGAAACCTCTATTTATAGGCTTCTACCACCACGAAATTTCCATGTAGACACATGTTATTGCCAAATATATAAATGATAATATACAATTTTGATTTAGTTTCCATAATTTCCTCATCCAATACACACACATATATATTATATATATACACATGCATACATATATGGCTATGAGATTTTCCTTGTATGTTTCATGTCCTAAAATTAGGACTTTTCTGGCCAACAATGTTTCATTATCACAACCTCCACAATTGTTTTGTGACAATGCCAACACCTCCATATGTCCATAAACCTTAAGTTTTATGCACGATCCATGCACATTGAGTTAGAAGTTTGTAGAAAGGGGGCCATGGGACATCCTTTTATTTGATAGATTCCCTCATCATCTCAACTGACATCTTCACAAAACTACTTCCTAAAGACTCTTTTCATTCTTTCTGATTAAAGCTAGGAGACCATGGTCATTCCCCTGAGCTTTGACCCAAAAGACTACGTTTTAAAAAATAAAATCCATAAAGTACCCCCATTTCTAAAATAATGCTCAATCTAATGTGTCTATGCCACATAAATTGCCACGTCATAAAACCGTAGTTGGTGACTACGGTTTTGACTATTTTTAAAAACAACCAAAGCCGTAGTCACCAACTACGGCTTTAACTTTAATTTTATATATAAATATATATTTATATATATATTTAACTTTAATTTTTTTAAATAAAATATTATATTATTTTGATTTTATATTGATTAAAAATATGTAAGTGGTGTAATAAAAATATTTAACTTTAATTGATCTCATTATTTAAAGAATAGTAATATATGAAATTAAATAATTGATGTCTTTAATTTGATATAAAAATATATTTTGATAATTTTATTAAAATATTTGGCACTACACTCAATGAATATGTTCCTCCTCCTAAAATATTTAACTTTAATTGATCTCATTATTCTTCTCTTTTTTTGGTAAACACAGTTTCACTAGACAAATTTATAATTTAATACTTATTTTTATTTTAAGATATAATTTAAACTTAAAGTTAAAACCGTGGTTGGTGACTACGGTTTTGACTGTTTTTAAAAAGTAAAACCGTAGTTACCAACTACAGTTTTATGACATGACAATTTACGTGGTGCAAACACACTAGATTGGGCATTATTTTGGAAATGGGGGTACTTTATGGATTTTTTTTTTTGAAACATAGTATTTTGGGTCAAAGCTCCTTAAGATACAGGCCAAAATTAGGAAACTACTGGTTTAATTCATTAATGTATGCGATTAAATTGTTTGCAAGAGAAGTACTGAAAGTGGAAGGGATGAATGGCAGAAATTGAAAATGAAAATCAAACATACCTTCTGATTGAAAAGAGGGATGAATGGCTCCTGGCTGCGACTGCTTCCTATGGAGTAGAAGTCAATGAGATTTCGTAGACATCTCAGTTCCAAGAATCGCAGTTGAGGAAACACTAGTACTGATTCCCTTCCTTGTGTTGTGGGAAGCCATAAGATATATTTCAAGCTGTAACAGTCCTCTATTATCAGAATTCTTAAGTTGGCAAAACACCCTATCGGAATTGGGCCATGGCATACTGCTTCCAAGTTGTAGAGGTGGTAAAGCCGTAATTTCTCCAAGAGAGGAAAGGCACTATGCGGTGGGTCAACCCCTTCCATTTCGATTGTATTCATGATGTATTGCATCTTAGAACCCGCACAGATGGACAGATACTTGAGTTGACGAAAACCGTCGTTGTCTAACTCAAACAAAATGTTTGGTATCATCCAATCTCCTCAATTCTAGAACTTCAACCGTCTTTAACAGCCTAGAGTAGCACTTCACCAGATGTGGGCCTTTGACCCCTTCGAGCGTCAACCTTCTTAAGGCCCTTTTATCATCATCATTCCAGCCCAAAATACAGCCTATAAATATATCATATCTAGTGAGGTTCTCAAAGGATACATCTTGCGGAAGCAAATATGGATCGGGTATTTGCACTTCCAAGGCCCTCAAACAGGACAAGTGTTTCAACTCAGGAAGCCAATCAGTCCTCCATCTATCATTAGCTACACCCCGCCCTCTATCAAAATTACTATTAATCACACACAAATGCTCTAACCGAGATAGGCTTGATATCACATTTCTTGGAACGAGAATTGAGGAATCCCTCAAATTCAACATCCTTAGATCAGTCAATTGCTTAATTTCTTTGGGAAACTCTTGAATCTCACAACCTACAAGGCTAAGAATTTGTAGCTTCTTCAGTTCTCCAAGTATTGCTATGTCTTTCAACATCCCACATCGGTGTAGACACAATGTTCGAAGATTTGAAAGAAAGTGGAGTGATGAAGGCAATTGTGTAAGATCAATTCTAAACAAGCTTAAAACCCTGACTTCTTTCATCTCTTTGAAAAAGGTGTCCGGAATTTTCAAGGAATTATCATTACTATTCAACAAAAAGAATCTAAGTTTGGGACATACCAATCCTTCTGGAAGCTCATGGACATGTGTGCATTTCAAAGATATGCCAGCACAATTTCTCAACTCACCGTCCCTCTTTTCCCATTCTTGTAATCTAACATCTTCGTTCACCACAAATCGATGATGAGGATCTTTCGATGCAATTGCTTTGGCAACATCACGAACCACTTCATGCATTCTGATAAACCCATTACCTTCCTCCACAAAAAACGAACTTGAAGGTTTACGATAGTGTACATCTTCAAGTGAGTCAAGCAACAGGCTCGAGTCTTTAAGGATTTTCACCCGGGTAACTATTTTATCTCTTGCTTGCTCCAATGAATCCATGTCAAAAAAATCCAAACCCATGCCATATTTTAACAAGTCATCCAATGAAATATCGCCATCGCCCAGGAAACCACAGAGTAAGAACAATGATTTAACTTCATCACTTTTCAAATGGTTGTAGCTCAACTCCAGACATGAATACACGTTTTCACTCACTCCGCGGATGTGTCTTGGTGCACACCTTTTAAGTTCTTTCAAGGCATTCCTCCATACACCCACCTTCTCAACCTTTAGTGCCTGTGCAATTATTACAATTGCAACTGGTAGACCCTCACATTTTTTAACTACATCATCTGCTATAGATCGAAATTCAGGCTTCTCCACGGAATCACCTGCCGTCTGCTTAAATAAACTCCAGGCTTTACACAGATGTTGAACATGGAAGTCCTTATGAGTCTTCATATCCTTAGATAACACTTGAAGCTCTCTTGAAGTCAGCAGCACTTTACAGTACCCCACCTTATGATCATCTGATCCATAAGGAATTCCAATCCTTTTAAACCGATGGGCTCCCAGATATCATCTAAAATCACCAGGATCTTCTTGTGTTTCTTCAAGCTTTGACTTAGGCGAACTGCTCTTCCCGTTTCATCTCCCTCCTTAAGTTTCAAGCCTAACATGCTCGCAATTTCTCCTTGAATTTTTGTCACGTTCGGAGTTTGGGATATATTCAACGCCATGACCACTGTGTCAAATAGCTTTTCTTCATTGGCTTGTTTGGCTACTTGGGCTTGTTCGGCGACTTGTTGCACAAGCGTGGTTTTGCCCACACCGCCCATCCCCCATACCCCAACCATCCTTACATCATCATCTCTCAAGGCCTCCATAATTTGGTTTAAAGTTGTCTCTCTCGATTCGAAAACTTCCCAACCGCTGACAGACGAAGACCCGATCCCTGGTGGAGGAGGCTCATGTGCTACTTTGCCAAACTTATCAGTCTCTTGGATTTTATTAAGAATATCCCCTGCCTGGCCACTTGCTTTCTTGCTTTGCTGGTACCGCAGCTTCAAGTTAAAACAGCCCCTGTTTGCATCCCTTTCATCCTCAAGGAATTTGTCTGTTTCTTTTATGATCTCTTCAGCACGTGACAGCCACTTTTCAACATCAGGAAAGATATCACCCCCTTCCCTATTAGCCTCATGCACAGATTGCTGCACCCTCACTCTTCCATCACGAAACTTCTCAATTTGTTGGGTGAGATCCAAAATGTTGCTACGGTAGTTAAACAGATAACCCAGGTGACGTCCAATTCGAGCAACCAGTTTCTCAGCAACTTTTTCTGCAATGGGAGTAGCAATAATTTCCATTTCCTACTTTTTCTTTCTCTGGAAGCAAATGAGGGTAAGGTGACTACAGCAGGAGAAGGAAATGAAAGTTTTGAGGTACCAAATAGCAGAAGTTGTGGAAGGTTGTAGCTACCAAAAAAGCAGATCTTTTCCCTTTTCCCTTTTTTTTTTTTTTTTTTTTTTGCCCTTTTTCAAGTGATGAGAGGTGAGATGGAGACCAGCAAAAATCAAGGAGAGTGCAAAGAGTAGGAATAGTTGGTAAAATGACAGAATGGATAGGAAGTAAAGCGATAGAGAAAGCTCAAACAACGCAACTGAAATTCAAAGAAGCGAAACGAAAACAAGGAAAAGGAGAGACACTGAGACAGAGAGCAGGAAAATGAGAATGGGAATCAGCTTTGAGAATGAGAAGGCAACTGCAGAGAGTATAAATACTGAGACATAAAATGACACTAACATTTAAAAAAATGAAAACGAATATAAAAATTTAACAAAGGCCAAGAGATGATTCCTTCAACGAGAAGGAAGAAAATTCAACTAGCAAGCGTAAGACGTGTTCAAATTATAAGAAAAAGACTTGGTGCAACTGGTGTTCAAACACTACGTCAATTCATTTTCCTCTATTGCTGTCAAATGTTTAAGACAAAAATAAAATAAAGCCCGTGAGATCCGAGAAATGCCTGTTCAAACAACATTTTCTATATAATCCAAGTGTCACGGACTGTTTGTCGGGTGTCCGTGCCGTGCCGCTGCATTGGAACTCTAGGTCGGCTAACATTTCTGGTCTATTATTTTGTTTAAGTCACCTACTCTGACTGCAAAAGCCATATGGGTCATTCTAACCAACCGAGTTACATCAAGACAAAACTAAAAAATTGAAAGAAAATAAATTGACACTAAAGCCAATATGAAGAAAAAAACTGATATAAATATCAAATTTTGTAATTTTTCTATTACTAATTAAAATATATATATATATATATATATAGATATATATATTATTTTTGAAAAAAAAAAAGGCTAAAATTACAATTTTATCTTCTCAATATTTTTATAGATAAAAGATAATTAGTAAACAGCTCATATAAAAAAAGGCATACCCCAGATAAAGTGTTTTTTTAATCAATTAAATAAAGATAAAATACCTATTTTGAACCATGGTCAACTAACATCACATTACAGTATAAAGACATATATCTCAATTTTAAGGCAAGTATGTAGTATATTATTGTACAAAAACTTAAGAATAATGGTCTGACCTACTATTTGAAAAATAGGGAAAATCATTCCATCCATCAATTTTAAAAAAATAAATTATATATACACAAAAAAAGCGCTTTTGAGAACTCCATCTTTTCCCAAAATGATTCTTCTAACATGCACTAGAATAGTTGTCTTTTTCTTTTAACCTCTAACATGACAAGTACACCTTCATCTTTTTTTTTGTGTTTCCTTTGGACACCTTCTCTAATGTCATATGCCCAAAGATGAATATATTAGTAATTACGAATATATTGGTACTTTAATTTTACGGATATATCATAAATATATCGATGGATATTTTGAAAAAATATATATCAATAGATCTAAAATTTATAAAAATATAAGAAAATTTTCATAAAAATGTAATTAGAAGTGTAATGGATATTTTAAAGTTGTTTTATTAAATAATTTGATATATGTATAATATGATTTATCATATTTGATAATAATATTGTATGCATCGAAAGAAATATAAATTATATGTGTACATTTATTATTAAATTATATCAAATATTATTTCATAATAATATTATGATGTTTGATTATAATATGTGTAATTTTAAAATATATATTAATATTAAAATTATGATCCATTTAATTCAATTATATTAAATGATCTAAAATAAATTTTGTTATATGTATAATTTTTTAATATTTAATTAATATATGAATAATATTAAAAACACTATGAAGAAAATTATCATAATAATTTTTATATTTTTGGTAATCAATTAAAAGAATTTTTTGCATTTAATTATAAAATAATTATAATTAATTTGCTCTTTAAAATATTCTTTTAATATTTTCTTTATATGATGACTTTGAATATATATGTTTAGTGCATCATATTTAACAAAGGGCAAACTCGCCGTAGTGGCAAAATGAGTTGAACCCTAAACCTTTGCTATTTTTGTCTCTTACGTTACTTTTCCCTTGCCTCCTTTTAACATGCTCATGTATTCTCTCATAAAATTTGTAATTTCAAATTTTTATTTACTCTTTTATCTCTCCATATTTATTGTTTCTCATCATGTTTTGGACACATTAAATATAAAATAATAATATACAATAAATAGTTAATAATAACAAACTAAATAAAAATATAAATATATAATGGACAAAAATAAAAATATTATCTCACAAATAATATACTAGATAATTTCAAATATTAATTATAATAATACATTTCATAATTTAAGATTTAATTATATTTATTATTTAGAGGTTTATGATATAAAAAAATTTTATATTAATATTAAATAAAATATTTATTAATTTATATATGCGTAAAGTCATCTTTCATTCTCCAAACCATACATAAGCAGTCCCTACCCCACTATTAATTCTACTATAATTTTCTTTATTGTTGTCTAGTTTATGATTTTGGACTTTAGTCATCCAGGTCGATTGTTTAAGAGTCAACAAAACAAAGTTATTCTTTATCTACTCATAAGGAATCATTTTAAATCCATCAATGCAAAGTTACTTTCTTTCTTAATTGAAACTTCAAAAATCAACAAAGTCAATAAAATTATAAATTTTTATCATTGTTATTTACAGATACACTAAAGATGATGACAAGTAATTCACATCTATGTTGAATCCTTTACAATGTTTGATTAACTCAAGTTACATGATTTTTATGAAGAGTGATTGACCAATAATGAAACTTTACATTTTAGTGTTTTCCCTTGTGTTTTCCGCCACATGTTCCAAGAACCAAACATACCCTTTTTTTATATATAATTTATACATTATATAAATATATGTCTAATGTCATCTTCCATTCCCTAAACCATACATACGCACTCCCTCCCTCACTATTAATTCTACTATAATTTTCTTTATTGTTGTCTACTTTATGGTTTTGGACTTTAGTCATCTAGGCCGGTTGTTTAAGAGTCAACAAAACAAAGTCATTCTTTATCTACTCATAAGGAATCACTTTGAATCCATCAATGCAAAGTTACTTTCTTTCTTAATTGAGACTTCAAATATCAACAAAGTCTATAAAATTATAAATTTTTATCATTGTTATTTACGAATACACTAAAGATGATGACAAGTAATTCACATCTATGTTGAATCTTTTACAATGTTTGATTAACTCAAGTTACATGTTTTTTATGAAGAGTGATTGACCAATAATGAAACTTTATATTTTAATGTTTTCCCTTGTGTTTTCCGCCACATGTTCCAAGAACGAAACATACTCTTTTTTTATATATAATTTATACATTATATAAATATATGTCTAATGTCATCTTCCATTCCCCAAACCATACATACACACTCCCTCCCTCACTATTAATTCTACTATAATTTTCTTTATTGTTGTCTACTTTATGGTTTTGGACTTTAGTAATCCAGGTCGGTTGTTTAAGAGTCAACAAAACAAAGTCATTCTTTATCTACTCATAAGGAATCACTTTGAATCCATCGATGCAAAGTTACTTTCTTTCTTAATTGAGACTTCAAAGATCAACAAATTCCATAAAATTATAAATTTTTATCGTTGTTATTTACGAATACCCTAAAGATGATGACAAGTAATTCACATCTATGTTGAATCTTTTACAATGTTCGATTAACTCAGGTTACATGTTTTTTATGAAGAGTGATTGACCAATAATGAAACTTTATATTTTAGTGTTTTCCCTTGTGTTTTCCGCCACATGTTCCAAGAACCAAACATACTTTTTTTATATATACAATGTATACATTATATAAATATATGTGTAATGCCATCTTCCATTCCCCAAATCATACATGCACTCTCTCTCCCTCACTATTAATTCTACTATAATTTTATTTATTGTTGTCTAGTTTATGGTTTTGGACTCTAGTCATCCAGGCCGGTTGTTTAAGAGTCAACAAAACAAAGTCATTCTTTATCTACTCATAAGGAATCACTTTGAATCCATCGATGCAAAGTTACTTTCTTTCTTAATTGAGACTTCAAAGATCAACAAATTCTATAAAATTATAAATTTTTATCGTTGTTATTTACGAATACCCTAAAGATGATGACAAGTAATTCACATCTATGTTGAATCTTTTACAATGTTCGATTAACTCAGGTTACATGTTTTTTATGAAGAGTGATTGACCAATAATGAAACTTTATATTTTAGTGTTTTCCCTTGTGTTTTCCGCCACATGTTCCAAGAACCAAACATACTTTTTGTATATAAACAATTTATACATTATATAAATATATGTGTAATGCCATCTTTCATTTCCCAAATCATACATGCACACTCCCTTCCTCACTATTAATTCTACTATAACTTTCTTTATTGTTGTCTAGTTTATGGTTTTGGACTTTAGTCATCCAGGCCGGTTGTTTAAGAGTCAACAAAGCAAAGTCATTCTTTATCTACTCATAAGGAATCACTTTGAATCCATCAATGCAAAGTTACTTTCTTTCTTAATTGAGACTTCAAAGATCAACAAAGTCTATAAAATTATAAATTTTTATCATTGTTATTTACAAATACACTAAAGATGATGGCAAGTAATTCACATCTATGTTGAATCTTTTACAATGCTTGATTAACTCAAGTTACATGTTTTTTATGAAGAGTGATTGACCAATAATTAAACTTTATATTTTAGTGTTTTCCCTTGTGTTTTCCGCCACATGTTCCAAGAACGAAACATACTCTTTTTTTATATATAATTTATACATTATATAAATATATGTATAATGTCATCTTCCATTCCCCAAACCATACATACACACTCCCTCCCTCACTATTAATTCTACTATAATTTTCTTTATTGTTGTCTTGTTTATGGTTTTGGACTTTAGTCATCCAAGCCGGTTGTTTAAGAGTCAACAAAACAAAGTCATTCTTTATCTACTTATAAGGAATCACTTTGAATCCATCAATGCAAAGTTACTTTCTTTCTTAATTGAGACTTCAAAGATCAACAAAATCTATAAATTATAAATTTTTATCGTTATTATTTACGAATACTCTAAAGATGATGACAAGTAATTCACACCTATGTTGAATCTTTTACAATGTTTGATTAACTCAGGTTATATGTTTTTTATGAAGAGTGATTGACCAATAATGAAACTTTATATTTTAGTGTTTTCCCTTGTGTTTTCCGCCACATGTTCCAAGAACCAAACATACTTTATATATATATATAATTTATAAATTATATAAATATATGTGTAATGCCATCTTTCATTCCCCAAACCATACATGCACACTCTCTCCCTCACTATTAATTATACTATAATTTTCTTTATTGTTGTCTAGTTTATGGTTTTGGACTTTAGTCATCCAGGCCGGTTGTTTAAAAGTCAACAAAACAAAGTCATTCTTTATCTACTCATAAGGAATCACTTTGAATCCATCAATGCAAAATTACTTTCTTTCTTATTTGAGACTTCAAAGATCAACAAATTCCATAAAATTATAATTTTTTATCGTTGTTATTTACGAATACCCTAAAGATGATGACAAGTAATTTACATTTGTGTTGAATCTTTTACAATGTTTGATTAACTCAGGTTACATGTTTTTTATGAAAAGTGATTGATCAATAATTAAACTTTATATTTTAGTGATTTTCTATCATATGATAAGCAAATTACAGTGCACTTTAATTAATCATCCTTACTAGATCATTTAGACTCAACTTGTTTCGATTCATTTCCCTTTTAATGTCAACATATCAAAGTTGATTATAAATCTTTTTGCACAATTATGTTTAATGGATTGGATAAACATTACAACAAAGTCAATAATGTTTAACATGGATAATCAATTATAATATAGATCATACTCATCTAGAAAGTCAAATCAACTCTAAAGATGGATGCTACCATGGAAAAGGCAAGATATTTGATGATGTCTCTGTTAAAATCAAATTCAAGAACCAACCTCGTAGAAGATTTGTTTTTTAGTTCAAGTAATTGTAATTATTTTAAATTTCTTATTTTTAGATGTATTTGTTTTTATTTTCATATGGAATTTGTTTTCTTATTTTATTTGGGTTTTTTTATTTATTTAAACACTTCATTTTAGCATCAATAAAGTTTTTCCATTAAAAACTGAATATCATTGTCCAATATCACTTCAAGATGTGTAAACTAAGAATATAATTGAGGTATAAAAATGTTACTAAATATATAAAAAAAAATGCAATCAAATGTTAAAATAATGTAATGAAAAATATGATCAAGATATGAATAATATAATTAATGTATAAAACAATACATTTAAAATACAAAAGGGTAACAAGAAGACAAAACTTGAGCTCAAAATATATGACCAAAACAAACTATACATTAACTACCTCAAAACGTATACTATGTGTTTAGGGTATAAAGGGATACCAACAAAACATAACTTAATTAACAACTCAAAAGATATATTAAAAGCATAATTTTTTTCAAACATAGTATATTTTCTAAAAATAATTAAGCTAATTATTGATCTAATTCTTTTATCTTTCTCTTTAGAATTATTAGGTCTATAAAGGCATTTTATTAGTTAAGACTTTAGAGACGTTATTATTATTATTATTATTATTATTATTACTTATTGATGAAAATTAGTTTTTCTCGATGTTTTAAAAACTGGATCAATCATTGAATAAGAAAAGTTATCGATTTATGGTTCAATGGTCGGACCAGTGATTGAACTTCATAAATATATAATTTATATTTTTATTAAAATTAAAAATAATTTTGAAATTTAAAAATGTATAGATATAATTCAAATTTTAAATAATATTTCATTTTGTGTAATTGATATATCAAATTAAATGATAAAGATAAATATAAATGTATTAATATATTAGATTTTATTAAATAGAATATGTATAATATTTAAATATGAGGACATATTTAAGATGAAAATAATTATAATATTTAACATTATCTATATATTTATGTAATTTATTATGTTAGAATTTTTAAAATTATTATACTAATGAATTTATAATATTTTCATACTTCTCATTAATAACTATTATAAAAATAAATATAAATAATTCAAGAAGACCTTGGCTCTTCCTTTTCAATTACTATTGTTCTTACGAACATTGGTTGTTGCACAACTTCTACGCTGTTTTTGGGGAATTCAATCTGCTATTGACAATCCATCACTCGTTTTTTTCTTTATGTTTCATTTGCTCAAACTTCAATCAACTCGAATGCATGATGAGCAGTTGGGGCACTTCCCATTCAAGCAACTCCTACTCCCAAAGATAGGATTTACGAGCAAACATTTTTAAAGTTGTAGCAACAGGGTGGTCGAAGGACGAAGGATAGAAGCTGATGAAAGATCAAAGATGGTCTATGAGACAGCTTATTCAAAATCAAAACTTTGATATTATGTTTGTTTCCGGAAAGTTTTAAAATATATATATATATATAGTGGCTGGCAAGAGCTTGTTAATTCACAAGACAAGACATTGATGTAGTAATACTAATGGCTACTCGAAGTGAACCACATGCTTATAGACAAAACAGATCCAACTTGAAAATGGATGCATTATGCCAATGTTGATGTAATGCAGTTATACCAGTGCCAATGCATTTCTTATATACAAACCACAGGCTCTACTATTACCAACTCGGCACTTCCAAAAGTGTAATGGAATTTTTCACACAAGATGCACAAGGGAAGAAGAGAAATAATTGTAGCCTGTTTCATTTTTATGAAAAAACTTTGATTCTATTCTTACAAATTGAGATGAGTTCTTACATAATGTCTTTTCAGTCATCTACTTCTCACTGCAGAGCATTAATGTATCCAAACAATTACAACAATGGTAACTAAAAAGTTACTTGCTTACCTGATTTTACACATCCCCCGCCTTCAGGCTCTCTTGCAAACCATGTAATAACCATAAATGAAGATGAACAGGCTATCAAGTTTGTCAAGATTCTTAGCCAGACTTTGATTTGGCTTGTGAAAAGGAATGTCTGGATGAGAGGGGAAAGATAATCTCATGAAGATTGCGAAGAAATCCTTTGTCATAAATGTTATTCTTACTGACAGGTTCCACATCTTCCAAACGGGATCTTCGGAAAAAAGCCTTCCATTTGCTCTCTGGAGGCTTTCTCTCACAGTTCAGTCCACTGATACCTGCTTTAAGGGCTGCAGTGCTCGCCTTAGCTTCATTTAGCTTCTGCTGCCACCTTATGTAATCTTCCCACTTGAATGTCTGTAGTTTCAGAAAAGAGCAAAGGAATGATGTTTCTTTGCTAACGACGTAATCAGGTAAATGACTGCAGCTACAATATTATATATTAGATAAATCGATCAACACTTTTAGCAAGCTAAGCATAGTGATGATGGTTGCAAACCTTTAGAAGATATTACCAAAATGGCAGAGATGTACTGTATCTTTTACAACTAGGAAAAGTCCTTCAGAGTATTTGAAATTAGTGTATCCCCCAAAATTTCACCCACCTAGTAAAAACTCTCCCTCTATGCATCTCAATGCATGCCTAAGCTAAAAGAGGCATAACATATAATAAACCTGAAGAAAGGTTGCCTTTGAGGCACTGATCTACTGAGTTCTTTTCTCCCCTTTGTGAGTTTTTAGTGTGATTGTCAGGGGTGGAAGAGGTTGATGAAAATTCATTTATTAGCGTAAATGATAACAAAAATAAATAAAAATAGAAATAAAAAAAGTGCAAATTGAGTATGTTTTGATAGGCAAATTAAGATAAATGTACTAGAAGAATTGCCTAACTAAAATGGGGTGCAGCCCATGTACAATGTGCAAACAGAAACAAAAAGTAAAACCTTTAACACCAACTAGCTCACTGATCCCCATGTTATCAAGAATGTCCAAGAAAGGCCAAACAGTTCAGCCTGCATCCCCCTTTCATCCAATAGAACAAAATCATTAGAAGCACATCATTCACTAGCAAAAAGGCTATCTCCACACCATCAAATGTTCTGCTATTACCATCCTTCCAAGTAATCCAGAATATGCAGAGAGGGGTCAGCTTCCAAATCATTTTGAAATTGGCCCCAGCAAAAGCACCATGCCAACTAAGTAAAACATCCTTAACTGATCGAGGAAAAATATGAGAGACACCAGACAATGAAAACAACAAGAAACATAGACACGAAGTCCAACTGCAATGAATATTGTGATCAGCAGAATCTAAGTCTTCATTGCTAAGAAAGCACCAGTTAACCAGACTCCAACCTCTCCTCATTAGTTGATTATTAGTCACAATATTTTTCCATACAGTTTCCCACAAAACAAATAAACAAACTAACCAAAAAAAAAAAAAAAAAATCTACCTTAGAAGGTACCTTGGGATTTCATATTAGCTTAGGAGGAAATGTATGAGGTTCTTCCAATACCATGGATTTATAAAAGGATCTAACTCTGAAGGAGTCCCTTTTGTTGCAGTTCCATGTCAATCTGTCTACCAGTCCAATAGAAAAAGCATAGTAGCCCAAACATACACACCAAGAAATGCAGGGCAGACACTTGTCCAAAAAATTCCTCCCAAACCCAGGTTTCCAGCAAGCACCATCCCAATGATCTAAAACCCAAGCCTCCTTATGGGCTGCAAGGTTGAACAATCTCAGGCAGCATTCCTTCAAATGATCCTCACTTCACCAATGGTCAAGCCAAATTTTGGCCCTAATGTTATGTTTGTTTCTCAGAAAGTACTAAGGAAAGAAAAAAAATATTAAGGAAAATAATTTTCTCATGTTTAATTGTCCTATGGAAAATACCAAAGAAAATCAAATATAATTAAAATTAGGTAGAAAAAACTCATGCATTTTAAAATTATTTAATCAATACAAAGAGTTAAAATAAATTAAATAAGTTTAAAATAGCATATAAAAATAATTTATTGACTTTAAAACTATTTTTTATTTTCCTTCATTTTATCTTTCTTTCTACTTTTCCTCTCTATTTTCTTTCCCTTGCATTTTCCCTCAAATTTTCCGGGAACCAAACATCTTAAAGCAATTATGTACAACTAACCTAGTAAAATTTTGTATGACTAAGGGGACATATCATTAACCAAGGATAACCTTGTAAAACAATGACCAAACCCAAAAGAAGACCAGATAGGTTGAAGCTTGGAAAAAGGAATCAATTATGGAAAGGCTCCACCCATTTCAATTGGAATCATTTCCTGACTGAACTTGTTAGTGGCAGTTATTATTTTGCTCCTAGCCTATGACCTTGGATCACTGTACAATTCCTCCCCCTCAAGCCTCATCTAATTCTTTCTTTTTCTAATGCATTCTATTTTCAGAAATCCCAGGAAAAAAAAAATGCATGAAATGCATGAAATTTTCTCAATAAATAGGAAAAAACTGTTCAACAGTCTTCACTACAGCTACTGTTTGAAACCACACGCTAAAAGACTATTTTCATATATTATGAACCCTGCTTTCTCCAGAAAGAACCAAGGAAAAGACAGGAAGTAAATTTTAACCATTTTCCTTCCCTTGTCTTTTCAGAAACAAATCAAGCCAACAAGTTTGCTGCAGCCTACCCCTAGCAAAAATTTTCCAAGCAAAAAGTAAATAAAACTATTAAGCCAGGTTAAAGATATGAAAGATATACCTCATTTGTTGTGGTGTTTGTAAAACAGAGGTTCGCATGGTAACTAAAGAAACCTGCCAATAGCAGGGAAACTATGGCAAGAAACACCATAAGCAGTAGTTGAGTGTTGTAGGAGCCCAACAGCCACTGTTCCAATCCAGGAAAACATTAAAGGGTGAAATGAGAGGAATCAAATCAGAAATCAGTGGAATAATTTGACATAGAAAACAACAATAAAAAGAGGACCTCGACAGCTGTTTTGTGAAGTTAAATTTCATGTTTTGACATATGTGATTCTGCTCACGAAGTTTCATCATAATAAGGATACCATATATGTTCAATTCTTGCATATGAACAAAACCTCCTACTTACAAACAACAAAATAATGTTCAAACGAAGGAAAGAATGAAGAGAAAAATGTTAATTATATGAGGTAGAGATATTGGAGGCATTATGTCAGCTCAGCTATCAAAGGTGCCAGCTACAAAAGTAAGATGGAGACCTAGACTGAGAAAGGTAATACAAACCAAGCCTATCAAGAGAAAAACACATTTTACTTAGAAATCCTTGTGATAAATGAACTCTTCCAATTTTATTTAGACTATTTTCAGTTTTTGAAGAAAAAGTATTTTCCCTCATTTTAAAAGCTGTTATAACTAACCACAAAAAATTACAACATACTAAATGTTTCTTGAACTTATTGCCTTCTAAGAATGTTACTATAAGATAAACAAAACAAGGCACTTCAAATCATTCTAAAGGCAATTGAAACAAAAACAAATCTTTATTGCACAAATTAAGAGAATTTCAAATAAAATAGAAGCAAAACAGGAAAACTCACCTGTACAACATGTGGAGCTAAACTAGCAAATGAATTTTCAATACCATAATAAACTGCAGAAACAAAATAGAAAGTGAAAATCCACAAATCTGTATGAAACCCTCAACTAAGAAATCCTAGATGCAAATCAATTTCACCTGTTAGGATATGTATGACTTTTAATTCTTTCAATCGACCAGCAAGAACCAACCCAATAGCTACTGTGCCATATATACAAAGAAGGAAATGCCTGCAATAGAACTAAAGAAGTACTTAGCATAAACAAAGGAAGGACCAAAGTAGATGCAGCAATGTTGTAATACTCCAATAAAATAGGACAGGTCAAAAATGAATTTATAACAGAAAACATGACAGAGAGCAGTAATTCATTTGTTGGGTTTATGTCTTTCCCATGAAGGTAAAAATAATGGTTTGGAACTTCTCTTATAAAATTTGAAAATTTTCCACAGTAACACCTGTTCAATTCAATAGAGAAATTTACACCTTGTAAAGCAGTAAGATCTTTTTTTCCCTGGTTTAACCTCCAAAAGAAGAATCTTTCCGCTTAAAGAGATTGGAAAGCCAGAAGTTCAACCCAGGCCAGTACACCCATTTGCCTTTCTCTTATAAGTACTGCAAATATATACACAACCAGTTTGAAAAATTGCACACCTAAGCTTGTTTTGGTATATTTTGGAAGGAGAGGAATCTGCTTTCCTTTGAAGAGGTGGAGTTTTCAGCAGTAAGCAAAAGATCTTGGCATGTAGTTGTTCATGTGGTATAGGGATCCATATGGGAAGAAAGGTTGTTCTTTTTAATTTCACCACTTGGTTGCTGTTGGCCTAAGGCCTTGTTTGTGGGGTCTTCTTTGTAGCCTCATGGTTTTTTCTTTCCCTTGCTTTTCCAGGTGTTCCTTGCACACCCTCATTCACTAGGATTAGGCACCTCTTTGGCACCTTACTATACTTCAATTTCCAATTAAAAGATATATAGAAAATCACACAAGGGCATGACTCAGGTACACGGGAAGTAAACAAGACATGTTGCTAGGACCATAGAAAATAAACATAAAAATAAATACCAACAAAGACCTATCACCCTAAAGGCCTGCACCTCAACTTTTCACCAAGTCGTCAAGAAAATCAGAAGAGATCCACTAGAGTATAATCTAGATTTCAAAGTTCATACACAAAGAAAAGGCAAGCAACCTTCAGCTTCCATCCCAACAACTTCATGACTTGGAAGGTTCTTCTGTGACACTCCTTCCATAAGTTCCATACAACACATGAAGTGGACTGCCTTCCTTTTACCATGCTTACCATAAACTTTTCATCCCAATCTAGATATCATCTATTCATGGTCTTTATACATGAAATAGCAAATATATAAGACATTATTACCCACAAACCACATGCAAACAACCAACAATGTGATAAATGAACAATGCTTTTTTTCCCCTTTTTTTGTCAGAAACAAATGAACAGCGCTTTCTCATCATTTTTACAGATTTGGCAGCCACAAGGAATGATCCTTCCAGTCTTAACTAAGATCAATGAAACTTAATCCAAACCGCAGCAAAACAAAGCAATTCACCTTCTTAGGAGACTTTGCTCCCCAATACTAAGTAGAGAGAAAACGGTCCACTCCTCCACTAACCAGTTTCTCATAGATGGACTTAATCAAGGACATTTTATTCTCAGTAAGCCACCATTACAAAGTATCTCTTCCATATCCTCATCCCATATACATTGCCCATAAATGATAGAACTTCCTCAAGTTAAAAGTCATAGAAATCTCTGCAAAACTTAGGATCCTGGTGCTCCCAATCTCTGACCCAATAACCACTAACCTTGGCCTCTCTATCCACAACAATTGCATACAATCCCATATATCTTTAATTTAAAAAGTTCTCTCCAGGCCAAACATGAAGCCAAAAGATACAGGCTGCCAATTTCCCATCTTGGAGTCATAATGAATAAAGAACTCCCCAAATCCCTTGCCTACTAATCCCTCTCCAAAGCTCCCTCTCATAGGTTGGCCCCACCTCACAAAGCTCATGTGCCCCCAATCAACCTTTTCCCACATTTACAAGCCCACAATTCACTTCCAAAAATCCACCCTCTAAATCACATATTTTGTAACCATTTTTCTAGACATGCCTCATTCATTACTTCAAGACTCCTAAATTCAGTATTAAGTTCTTCAAACCTCTTCTTAACTGACCCAGGAAGAACAGAAGGGGGCAAAAGGGTAGGCATTCTAGCTAGAGTGTTTGAATATCAAAGTAACTCTACCTCTCACAAGTAGAACCATGTCCTCTGAAAATAACATTCTGTCCTAAACTTAGATTTTTGGGAATTATAGGCATGGGAGAACAGAGAAACCACCCATAGGATCCAATGAACAAATATTTTGCATGCTAAAAAATTATTGGTAAAATCATAAACAACTCACCAGAGAAGAAAGGCCATGAAAAAACGGGTATTTCTTTCCCCAATGCAATTATTCTGCAATAATAGAAACTTTAAGTAAGACAAATTTTAATATTTAACATCAAATATCCCCAACAAGATTTAATTAAATTAGAGAGGAAAAATAGTATGAGATAAAAGTGAACCATCCATCCACAATGATGGTCAAATCGAGCAACACAACGATCACATATGCTGCAGTGCTTGGACCTAGCAGGTCTGAATTGGCAAAAAAATAAATAAATATCTCTAGGAGATTATTAACCACATTACAAATGAGATTATATCTTACAAACACATTAATAAACTCACTTTGGAATCCTGCAGGTTGAACATTCTTTCTCAGAATATATGATATTGTCATAAGGATAAGCGGAGAGATATTTAGAGACATTCTCAGCCTTCACAGTTCCTGGATCAGAAAAGCTAGTCAATAGAAAGAGCACAACACCTACACCAACTGCCAACAAGCTAGTGTACCTGCAAGTACATATAGTGTTAAGAAAATTGAGAGGGAAAAAAATGATGGTTGACAGGATCCTCATAAAGTATCAGCTACAAAGTATATGAACTCTTGTTTAATATACCTGTGAACTCCACTTATATAGTACCCAGGAATATAGCTAAAGGTTGACTGCACGATGAAATAATATGTTGCCCCAATTATTGCCAGATATACAACCTACAGCAAAAGAAGAAAGTTAATGAGGACCTGACCCTCAGCCGATTACTGCAAAAAAAAAAAAAAAAAAAAAGGTGAAAGCCACCCTTTGAGTACCAACTAGTAGTTCAGGCTGCATAGATCTAGCCTGTGATTTTTCTGGTTCAAAAATAGCTCAAACCAAATAATTGGCCACACCAACTTCCCTAGAACAAGTCATCTCAACAACAGAATAGCATCATCATCTCCTGCTCCTAAATTTCCTAGTGGTCTAGCATCAATTGATTCAGCCTACCATTTCAAACCTAAACCAAAAGCAGCAGCTTGAAAATCATGTAAGAAACTTCAGTTAAGTTCCATTGAATTAAATTTCATCATTGTCTAATGAGTTACTCAATAGAATGTGTGGCTTCTGGATGCAAATGCTATTAACACATTTATAAGAAAACATTTGCTTCTCAAGATATGTTAAATTAAAAACAAATGTTTTTTAATAAATGAGTCGATAATAGTTATGTTTTCTTGCTTGTAGACTATCTCAAATGGTTGAGGGGCGCTCATGGGGTGGAGTTGGGTTGGTGGGATAGGTTCAAAATTCAATTCTCTTTCTGTTTTTGCATGCATTGAAAAGTGTTTGTGTTTCTGTCTGACTAGCCTAACAAAATCAAACATGTTTTAAAAAGTAAAAAGAGTTTAATACCAAAAAATATGAGGCATTTATCATGACCTTGATTTTGTCATGAGGCCTTTCTTTTACATTTTCATTACTAAACCAAAAGGAAGCAGCTTGAAGATCATACACTAAACTTTGATTGAGTTCAGTTTACTAGATATAGATTATGTGATCCTCTCATGTGCTACTCAAAAGAAAATGGGTTCTGGATGTAACTCCTCGAACACATTTATAAGAAATTATTTTCTTTTTCAGACATGTTAAATCAACCCTGTTGACAAGAAGAAAAAAAATTCATAAAACGCATCGACAATGCCAGTGTTTTCTTGCTTATAGGCTTGTCTCAATTGGTAAAGGGGTAGGCATACAGGTAGCATTCAATTGATGGGATAGGTCAAAATTCAACTCTCCTAATGTTCTTGTATATGTTAAAAGAAAATGTGACTCCATTGTTTTTTGATAGGAAACCACACATGAATATATTGATAAGATAAAAAAGTACATAAGGAGGATGAGAAATCCTCCCGCCAGAAATAAAACTAAACAACACAAAAAAATAACATGACATTACACCGTCTCATTGGACCTACACACTGCTAGCCAATCTAGTTGTAAAACGTTAAGGGGAATGCCCTTAAACCCCATTGAGCAAAAAGCCCAAAACGAAGCGATGAAATGAATGGAGTCCCAAAGATTCTCTGAATTCCTAGCTTTGTCCTCAAATATCCTAGCATTCCTTTCCCGCCACACAACCCAAATTAAAGCTATGCACGCATTTTGCCACAAAACCAACCCTCTCTTGGATTTTCCAAAGCCTTTATAATTGATGAACATCATGTCTGAAATGCTTTTCGGAGGGACCCAATCCATCTTGGCTAGCCTTTATAAATGTGACTCCATTGTTGGCCCAAGATTTCCCCTAATCATGTTTTGATGACAACAAAACAAGGTTAATGAAACCAATGGTTTGTTTGAGCTAAATGTTTCAGTTTCTAAGGAATTAAATCAAGTGCCAAGCATGGACAACTTCAAATCAATGAAGACTTTGATGCATTGAAAACCATTAGGAACCTTTTGTAAGATTGTTTCATAGTGCAGTAGGGTCATATTCAAAAAAAAAATTAAGCATTTAAATATTTTCAAACTCATCCATATTAATTTTAAATTGAGCTTAAATTCAAGAAAAAATGTATTTTTTCATGTTTTAAATGAAACCGAGCCTAAATCTTCTCAAAATCATTCTTAAAAGGGTTCATCAAAAGTTTGGAAAGCATAGACGTGTTCCCCACTTGAATATTCACCTTAAACTTGCAAAAATCCTAAAATGCTTGAGTGCAAGGGAACCAGTCAACCAAATGAGTCGATCAGTCAAAGGGTGACTTTGGATGAAATTGGTCCAGTTTGGCAATAGCAACCGATTGAGGCCTGGACCTCAACCAATCAAGCAACCAGTTGAGCCGGATACTCAATTGGTCAAGTTCTGAGTGCCAACAGTCAAACCGAACAGTCAACCAAATGGTCGACTGGTAGAAGCCAAATTTTGCCTACCAGCTGTTTTGAGCTTGCCACCTATATATATGAGCTAAAACTTGCATTTATGATACAGAGAACATTGCACATTCATTATTATTTTTTTTTTTTTGATAGATAAACACAAATAAATTAAAGGGCAAAGGCCACCAAGCATACAGGAAGTACACAAATCAGCCTAAAACGAGAGCACAAAAAACAAGCACCCTTACCCTCCCTTAAGTGGCCGCTAGCCACTCCAAAAAACCTAAGAGTGAAGAGGACTCCTCTCCAATATACACCCTAGCCCAACTCCACAAGGTACAAACAAAAGAATTTTTGAGTTTTTGTATATCTAACACCCCTCCCTTAAAAGCTAATCTATTCATTTCCTTCCATACCGTCCAAAAAATACACAACGGGATAGAATTCCAAATTTTTTCCTTTTTTTCCCCACAAAGGAACCCCTCCAACTGAACAACGCCTCTATCACTATCTCTGAGAACACCCACTGAACCCCAACAAGGGCAAAGACGATTTCCCACAAGGCCCTTACCACTATACAATGTAACAAAATGTGATTTACACTTTCCTCTTCACAGCCACACAAAAAACAACGATTAGGAAGCTGTCAACCCCTTTTTTGAAGCCTACCCAAGGTGAGAATCTTCCCCCACGCAGCTTCCCAAGCAAAAAAAGCCGCTTTGGTTGGGACCTTGTCCACCCAAACGCATTTATACGGAAAGGCGCATGCATTGATAACAACCAGCCCGTTGTAGGCAGCCTTTACCCCATACTTACCATGACCACACCCCCCCCCCCCCCCCCCCCTTCCTTTTTCCAAAGCACAACGTCCTCCTCTGAAGATATCTTGAAGTCCCTGAGCATATTAAGCAATCCTCTAATCAAGTCCAGCTCCCAATCATTAAAGTCTCTATGAAATCTAAGATTCCAACCTCCTTGACCACTACTTGGGTCCCACATCTCATTGACCGTTGCATTCCTATGGACCGCCATCTCAAAAAGCTGGGGGAAAGAATGGGACAGCACCGCATTGCCACACCACTGGTCAGTCCAGAATTTAACTCTAGTCCCTTTCCCCACCTTAAACTTTATGTTATCCCAGCACCACTTAGCTTCTTTCATAATCTCCTTCCAAACCCCCACTCCATAAGTACCACGGGCTTCTTTAGTTCTCCACCCAAACTCTTCCTAACCATATTTCACCCCAATCATCAACTTCCAGAGATTATCCTTTTCAACGGCAAATCTCCATAACCATTTACCGAACAAAGCTTTGTTCAGTGGATCAATCTTCCGAATGCCAAGGCCACCCTTCTCCCTTTGAGTGCACATCACCTCCCATTTAATTAAATGGACTTTCCTCTCCAAGCTGCCCCCTCCCCAAAGAAAGTCTCTTTGTAATTTTTCGAGTCTATTTGCAACACTCTTAGGCATTCGAAAGAGGGACATATTGTAAATAGGTAGGCTGGCCATAGTACTCTTGATTAAGGTGATACGTCCTCCCTTCGAAATATATTGTCTTTTCCACTGGGCTAATCTTTTCCTCATTCTCTCTTCCACCCCATCCCAAATAGAGACAGCTTTGTGGTGAGCTCCAAGGGGCAGCACCAAGTAAACAGTGGGCAACAATCCCACTTTACAACCAAGCTCCACAGCCATTTCCTCAATATCTTCCACCTCACCAACCGGAATTAAGACGCTTTTATCTAGATTAATTCTGAGACCGGAAACCGCCTCAAACCAAGCCAAAATCCAGCTTAGAGCGGACAGTTGTTCTTTCCTAGCTTCACAAAAGATGATTGTGTCATCAGCAAAGAGAAGATGGGAAACTATCATCTCCTCTTCCCCTCTCCCCCGAATTCTACAACCTGACAAGAAGCCCCCATCAACCGCCTTTCTAATCAAATTACTGAGCACTTCCATACCCAACACAAAGAGATACGGGGAAAAGGGGATCTCCTTGTCTCAGCCCCTTGGAATTCGAGAAGAAACCAGCCGGCACCCCATTGATCATGACTGAAAATTTGGCGGTTGAGATGCACCACCAAATCAACTCCATCCACCGCGACCCAAAGCCCATTTTAACCAGAACTTTCATAAGAAAATTTCAATTAATGCTGTCATAGGCTTTTTTAATGTCCAATTTACAGATCAGCCCTTTCTCGTTCCTTTTGTGCGAGAAATCAATCACCTCATTGGCAATAAGTGACGCATCCAAGATCTGTTTGCCCCTCACAAAGGCGTTTTGGTCCCCGGAAACCACCTTATCTAACACCTTCTTTAGCCTATTTGCCAACACCTTAGCCAAAAGCTTGTACAAACCCCCTAACAAGCTGATTGGCCGGAAATCACCCAAGTCTTCAGCCCCTCCTTTCTTAGGAATGAGAACTACGAAAGTGGAATTAAGGCTTTTGGCAAAAGAACACTGGTCATAGAATTCTCTAAACAAGTCCATAATCTCCTCCTTCACTAGCTCCCAACTTGATTGCCAACAAGCAATTGTGAAACCATCCGGGCCCGGAGCTTTATCACCATTCATATCCATTAAGGCAGCGTAAATTTCCTCTTCAGAAAACTGCATCTCCAAGACTTCAGCTTCCCGGGAATTGAGGCAATTAAGGTGCAGCCCCTCAATATCCGCTCTCCAGCCTGGTTCTTCTGAAAGTAACTGCTGAAAAGCACTCACTATTCCCTCCCTCATCTCCTGTTCCTTAATCATCCATACTCCATTAATTTTAATTCTATCCAAAGAGTTATTCCTTCGGTGAGCATTAGCCATCCTATGGAAAAATCCAGTGTTTCTATCTCCCCTCCTTAAGTCACAATTCCCTTGACAATTGTCTCCAATGGGTCTCCTCCATTAAGACCCATTTTTTAAAGGAATCCTTGGCTTCTTTTTTCAGCTCAGTTTCTCCTTCAGACAAGCTCCTTTCCCTTTCCATCCCATCCCATCCCAAAACTCCACTTGTTGAAGGGCTGAGTTCTTATTGACTTCCAGCCTACCAAACACCTCCCTATTCCACACTTTAATCTTTTGCTTCAGCACCTTCATTTTAGTGGCTAGTCTGACACTGGCCCTCCCTCTTACCTCAACCCCCTGCCACCAGCCCCTAAGAAGATTAGTAAAACCATCAGCTTTAAGCCACATATTTTCGAACCTAAACAGGGAAGGACCCCTCTTTAACCCACCCCCATCAACAAGATAGGAAAGTGATCTGAGGTAGGTCTGGGCAGCCTACATTGCACGACCTCATTGAAATGGTCAAGCCAACTCTGGGTCACCAGGAACCTGTCCAATCTGGCCCAAGCCTGATTATTCCTCCCCTCACTCCAAGTAAGCACCCCTCCTTGCAATGGGAGGTCAATGAGCTTTAGCTCATCAACAACTTGAGCAAAACTTCTCATTGCACTCGTTAATCTTCCCTGATTGCTTCTTTCCCTCAGTGACAGGGTAACATTGAAGTCACCCCCTAGACACCAGGGATCATCCCAAATGCCTCTAATTGCTCCTATCTCCTCCCACATCCACTCCCTTTCCTCTCTAGAGAAGGGCCCATACACCCCAGTAAACATCCAAACTAGCCCATCTTCCACGTTTCTCAACCTACAAGAAATTGAGAAGTTTCCCACTTCCATTTCAATAACTTCCAAGGTCCTCTTATCCCAGCAAATCAATAGTCCTCCCGCAAACCCATGGGCATCCAGAGTACCCCAATCAAGAAACCTACCAATGCCTAAGCTTCTCACCAGCCCCTCTGTCATTGCCTAAACCTTGGTCTCCTGAAGACAGAACAAATCCACTCTTTGACTCCTGATCATGGCCTTAATTACCTTTCTTTTTGAACTGTCGTTAGCTCCCCGAACATTCCAACTCAAGATTCTTAGCTTCATTTAACCACCATAATCTGACACCCTCTTACTAGCATTCCACACTTCTGTTTCTTCCCCCCCCCCCCCCCCCTCCCCCCCCCCCCCCGCGTAGTTAATAGAGCATTCCAGTCTTTTCAATTCCCTTTCAAACTTGGATTTCTCTAGAAGGTTTTTGTTGTGGACTTTTTCCCTTCTCTTTCAGATTTTAACCAGAAAATCCAAAATTTCTTTCTCCAGACCTTCTGTCGAAAAACCCAAGAACTTACTAAAATTGGCCAACTCACTCTCCTCCCAACTTTCCTCCTCCCATCCCTTTCCATCTCGTGGCATAGATTGGGCTAAACTCAACTCCTTTCCACAGATGTCCTTGCAATCGTTAATGCCCTCCGTCAGATCCCAACGGCTTACATTCTCCTCTTCAAGGGGTCCCGAGGGGACAAGCATGCGTAAGGGGGTTTCTCTCAGGTGAGTCACCCTGTCATCCCCGGAAAGGTCGCAAAACTCCCCCAATGGAGTCCGACCAAAAAAGAAAAAAGAAGAAGGAGAGGATCCAGACGCCAACAAGCCACTAGGGATAGGAGCACACCCGTACCTTGACGCTTCCTCAATTAGGGCGCAGTCAGTCCTTGACTTCTCCGCGAAAAAGAGCTCCACCTCAACTTGCCTCCGCCGGCCATCATATTCCCAGAAAGGAAAGCCTTCAGCGCCTGGCTCCCTCAGGTGACTTGGACCAGCCCACACTAGAGGCAGAGCCACTCCAGAGCAGCCCACCAAAGAATGGGATGGGCCTCGATAGTCTTCCCTCCCAGCCAGCCCAAACGCCTTAATGGACTCCACGGACCTAGAGCCCTCTAAAGATGAAGGCCCAACAGATGACGAAGGCCCAACAAGATGCGGCCCGGCCTTAGGAGAAGAGTCGAGCCCACCGGACCCAAAGCCCAAGTCAGAGCATCGAAAGGCCCCAGTAAGGCCAAGCTTCCCTTGCAAGCCTTCCTGGTCCCCTAGAAACTGCCCAATTGAGCCTTGAGACCGAGCCTAAAGGGGCCCAGCCCACCTGTTTGCCCCCTCGTCCCATCAGCAGACTGCAGGTGAGTCTCGATCCTTGCGTCGTCCACCACTTCCAACACGCGCGTGCAGAGACGTCACCCTCAACCTCTCCTTCAACACCGATGTTCTTCCCCCTCCTCTCTGCCGGCAGTACTCTCATTACCGGCCTTACCTCCCACCATAGGATTAGCGAATAACACACCCCTTCGACCCCAATTTCTATCATGCTAGGGATCTCCTCGCCGGTTAGCTTCACCAGGATTCTTGCCCACTATAACTCTTCCAGCCTCTCCGTCTGAGTATCAATCGCTAAAAACCCCCCGCATTTCTCCCCTACCTTTCTAAGGGTATCCCGATCCCATAAAGAAATGGGTGACCCCACAATTCTCACCCAGGCCTCATTCTTCTCCTCTCCTTCCAACAGACACCCCGTCCTAGGGTTCCATTTCTCCAGTCGCAGAAATGTCTTCCCTATTAAAATCCCTCCTAGATTTAGAGCTTTTTCGGCTTCAACAATCCTCTCAAACTCCATCAGCACCTTTCCCCTTTCCAACTTAGCCAAACCTAAGTTGCCCTTCAACCCCCAAAATCGTGCCATTTGGTTCCCCCAACTTCTCAGGTCATCCCCCTTCACTGACTTTGGATCCCACGATCCAACAAGGCACTGATCCAACCTCTTTAGGTTTCGGCAAAGGTCCTTGTGGCTTACTTCCACCCTAGCCACTAACCTACCATTGCGATTTTGCATCTTCACCACTTCCGCAAAGCTTTTCCCCAAACTAGGCACCACCGGCATTGTCTCCTCCTTCTGACACTCCTTCTCCGTAGCAATGCCCATCGCCCTAAGTGTCTCCAACATAGCAATCCAGCCCCCTTTCCCTCCTTTTCCTTTGGGGATAAAAATATTGAACCTCTTCTTCTCCAAATCCTCGACACCCAGCCGGATGAAGCATCCTCCCTTATTTTCATCCCACGACAATGAGTAGGTCCTCCCTCTTTCCCTCCAATTTCTAACCCGTTTGCCTGTTCGTGTGTCCTTAATGCACAAAGCCAACCCTTCCACAACAAACCCTAGACTGTCCGGACCCATCTTAATCCACGAGGACACCCCTCTTTTCCTTTCCTCAATGATGACTTGCATTTTGCCCTTCTTCCTTTCTACCTCGATCTCGAAGGTCTTCGACTCCACCTCGAAGCTGCTCTTCCACCGGCTGTTCCAAGCTTCCAGGCCGCCGATATTTTTCTCACCATCGCTCGCACACAACTCCGCTCGCTCTCCTCCCTTACTCTCACTCTCTCTCTCTCCAACCCTCTCTCTCTCGCTCTCCTCCATGCACATTCATTATTTACCAACCAAAGAACCTTCGGTAAGTGTTGTTGAGCAGATCAATTCAAAACTTGCAAACTTTTAGCACACCTTGTTTCAAGCCTAGTTTCCATAGTTATTTGTGAAAAAAAAATTGTATACTAGGATTGTTTTGATCTATTTGTATATTTGAGAACCTTGAGAAAGTTATTCAAGTGTGCGGAATCACTAGAAGAACCATGGCAAAAGGCTTAGTTGAACCACAATCCATTGTACAAAGTTAAAGACTTGGATTGAAGCCTTAAAGTAGTAGAACTCTCATCTCTGTTTGAGTTTATGAAGAGTGGACATGGGCCAAGATTGGCCCAATCACTATAAAATTAGTGTTTGCTTCTTTCTTCCATTCTCCCTATTTCATTTATTATTGATTTACTTATTTGGAATTTCTTGCTTGGTCACTTGTATTAATTAAGCTTAAACTTTGTAAAAATTGACTATCACCCAATTCATCCTTCCTCTTGGGTGATTTAACTAGGTTGGATTAGCTAGACATAAGATCTATTTCACTTGTTTAACAAAATTAAATCCATGCTTTTAAAAAGTAAAAAATCGTTTAACACAAAAAAAATATATATATATATATATATATTATCATGAAAAGGTGTGACTAAAAAAAATGCAACACAACCTAACTAATTTCACAGCCTATTTTGTATTTAACATAAAAAATAAAAACCATTTTGATTTGGCCTCCAAACATCTACAAATTCCTCTGCATTTATGACAAGCCAGGTTAACATTAACTTCCAATACAGGAAAATTGCAACATTGTAACATCAAACATCAGCTCGACTTCTAAAACTAAAAGACTTGCTAAAAGGAGAGTGGTCTCAAATGACATGCATTGGTTTCACTTAGTAACATCAAACTGTGCCCAGCTAGGTTAATACTAAATTTTTTTTTTTGATCAGAAACGAAGAAGAATATATTAATAGAAGAAAAGATACAGGAGAAAGAAAAGTTACAAAAGAAAGAGAAGAAAGCAATTAAGATTAAAGGATCAAAACCTTGTGTTCCTTATATTTCTTCCCCTTTCATTTTCTCATTTGTCTTGGTTAATCCCTAGATTTCCATGCTCCTATCAACTATAGCGCAGATTCAAACTGTTTTGGATGAATCTTAAATTTTTTAATGGAAAATCTAAACTTGATTGAGGGAGAGAAGAAACACACCCCTCATAAGATGCACATAATGTGAAGGCTGCAAATAGAAGATTTTACAAAGAGACAACCACAATCAAATCCTCTTCATCAAGTCAATAACAGATACAAAACCAAGGACTGCCTCAGACACTCTAAAAGGACCAATAATTCCCCCCAGGCCTAATGTCTCCTGTCCCAGAAGGTCTTGAGGAAAAAAATAAAGAAGGGTTCCCCACATGAGAGCTCTAAGAACTTTGAGTGCCATCACTTCACGCCTTTTCTACTTCGCTCACTTATTCTCATTTTCTTGATAATTTTTTTCCAACTGAGTTCTTTGTAAATATTTCATTTCAATGAACTTCTGATTAGTAGAATGATGGACTGAGAACTCCTGTGTACATAGGGTGCACCCCCTTTTTTTGGCAGCGATGTTTAATATATTTTATTGCCTATTATCTATCAAAAAAATAAATATTTTTTATTTGCCTATCAAAAATAAAAGGACCAATGAAGAACAACCCCTGTTCTCTGTCTTCCCTTCTTGACTGTACTGTTAAAAGAGAGAGTTATTCAGCTATAGGGTAGATATGATATGAACGACATACTAGAGGGAACATAGGCATAGTATTTGATGAGGTGTTGATGTTTTATGCATTCTAGTCCTTGCACACTCATCTTTTTTAGACAACCCTAGGAATCCTTTTTATGCATTATAGTCTCAACTCATGTCATGGCTAGGGCCTGAAGGATATGCGACCTATACTAATCCTTAAAAGTAATACCTAATAATTATCCATAAAATTCTTTGGATCATCTGTTAATGGCTCAATCCATTACTTCTTTGGAAATGGTCAAAAAGCAAAAATTACTTTGTTGCTTTATGTTTCTAAATAATTTATAGGCCAATGCTATTCATCTATTTATTGCAATAAAACCTGGAAATACAGTAAAGAAACCTATGAATTAGAGCTCTTCAGATGACATTGGATTGTTTTAAATTGATCAGAACAAGCATTGGACTGAGAGCCTAGCAAGAAGGCCCTCGCATGTTAGCATTTTAGTTTGATTGATGGGTTGTAGCAAAGGACTAGAACTGGAGAGCTATTTACATGTACAACTAAATGTATTTATTTATCTAGTTGAATTTACACTTAAATATACGTAAATACAAAAAATAGATAGATCTCTATCAATCTTATATCTTCATGCAAAATAGAGTGTTGTAGAAACATTTATTTAGTTCTTGCAAGATTTATCTAGTTCTTTACACCATCTTTCTATTGTATTGGATATATATGATATTGATTTTATGACCCTAAAGCTTCAATTCTTATCAGCTGTAGATCTCTGATAAACCTCCTAAATGGAGATAAAACTTACCCTTTGTTTGATTAGTTACATGAGATACAGGATTTTTTTTTTTTTTTTTGGTAATTTTTCCAGGGAAAAAAAAGGTGTTAAAACATCTTGTCCAGAAATGTTTCTAATCGGTGGGTTGATCAATTCCATATTTCAAACCTCTAATCATATTGTTTTTGTTTCATCACAGTTCTAATTGGAATTTCATTCATACTGTAGTAGTTTAAAATATATAGGGGTCACAGTAAGCAGGGCATAAAGTAGGCTTGGAATTTAAACCCATTCAGCTCCCTAAGTCACGGTTTTATCTAGGGTATGAAATGAATTTCCAATTTATCTTATCAGCACAGCATTTCTCCTGATATTTTATCTTAGAAATTCAAGTTAACAACATCCAAAGCCACCATAAAGACTGATGAACATAGTCTAGCAAGACTTGCACAGAAGTAGATGATAAACACCATTAGGTCTGCTTAGTATTGCAGAAATGCTGATTATGAATGTCTCCATGAAATTGTAACAGAAATTAGGAGGATAACATAAAATGAGTAATCCGCAATAATTTCCAAAGGAATAGAAATAAGTTCATTTACCAAAATCTTAAAATGCTCTTACTCTCATCAACAGTCAAGAAAAGCCAAACAGATCCAAAAAAAAACCCATTCCTAATCCTATGAGAAAAAAACATAAAAACTTCATTAAATTTCCATGGTCACCCAAAAACCCCCACAACCAGTAACCCACAGACAACCAACACGCCAAAATTAAAAATTAAAATGAAGCCGAAATGCATGAAAATTCAAAAGTCAAACGACTCATCTCCGACGTCAACCGACAAAATCCCAAAATTTTCAAAAATAGCATATGAATATATAAGATGAAAAGACCTGCAAAATAGGGTTTGGACGATCGCAGCAGAAATTTTCGACTGAAAGGATCACATTGGTGCCCTTGGAGCCAAACACAACCCCTACAAAGCGCCTGCAAGAATACACAAATTAGGGTGTGACAAGAAATAAACCAAAAGATTCAACACATAAACCACGAGGGAGAGAGAGTTAAAATTACAGAAAATAATCGTAGGCGCCGAAGGTGATGAAGTAGTGAATGCGTTCGATGAAAGTTCCCTGAAAGATTGGCCACTGGCCGCAGAGGAAGGAGACGACCACCAGCAGCGTCGCCAGGCCGTGGCACACCAACAGCCACTGGACCGCCATGTCCCCACCGAAGAAAGTAAGAAACTAACAAGCTTTTTACTTTAATTTATTGATCTTTTTGAGAAAGCAAGGGGGAAATTGTGTCCAACTACTGGGAGGTTGGGAAGTTGGAACTGGTCTTTGCCCCTGAATTAAACCGGGCGGCCTCTGTTTCCATTTTCTTTGTATTTTCCCACTCTCACTGCTCCCTATCAACGATCGGAATGGAATCGTATGGAATTTCTTAAAAAGTAAAAAAACGTTTTTCAAAAAATAAAAAAACCAAAAACTTTACTTTTAAAAATATTTTATTTTATTCTGATTTTATAAAATAAATAGCAATAATTTATTAATTTATCTTATTAAAAATAAATCATAATAATTTAAAATTAATAACTACTTTGTGGCATCTCATATCAAAGAGGGGGGAAAGTTAACCTTATAAACGCATTTTAAAGTCGTGAAGGTCTTGGGGTTCCAAAGTAGAAATATTTACATTATTAAGTATGAGTCATTACAAATGGTATCAGAGTCGATTTTCGACACAATATACAACTCCAACACATCTTGTATGCATATACTATTATAGTATCATAAAATGAAAAATTTTGTATATCCAATTTTAATTGATCTCAATTGATTATTCGTAACTGCTCTAGCCTCGTAGGAGTGTTTGTTTGTTTGACCGTGCAACCCATGGGACACAATAAGGATGTGTTTTTGTAAGAGGGGTGTTTATGACATCTCACATGAAAAGTTCTTGGCGATATGGACTTCTTTTAACTTGTAAACGTGTTTTAAAGATATGACTATTTCTTGGACTCAAAGCGGGAATATCTACATGGTTGGATGCGGTCGTCAATAACTACTAGTATTGTTTTATTTTAAATGAATTTAAAACATATAAAATTTTATTTTGTTAAGGAATAAATGAGTCAAGTTTTCCATTATATATATGCATTTGTTGTTCAGTAAAACTTAATACTTATTACTTAATAACTTAAAATAACTTTTAAGTTAAATTATACTTAAATTGTTAACTTAAAACTTATTACTTAATTACTACTTTAAGTATTAAACTTAAAATTTATTATAAATCATTACATTGACATATTTATCTTCATAAATTATAATTAAGGTAAAGAAAGTCGAGTAATAATGGAGGTTGTGAAATAATAAAAGAGATCGTTGAAGTAACTAGGATAAGTGGGGGTAAAAAATAAAATTAAGATGTGAACTTAAAAATAAATTAATTTTTTACTTATTACTTAAAGTTATTTTTTGGTTTAAGTCATACTATTAAGTTATTTTATTAAACACACTTAATTTACTTAATGACTTAAATCAAGTTATTAAATCATTTTAAATTATTAAGTTGAGTTACCAAATACCCGCTTAGTATTCAGTTATGGACAAAGTATTCTGAAATTTTTTATTTAATCTATAATTAATTGATCAATTTTTTAAATTCCAAATTATTCTTAAAAATTAGAAGATTTATTAAAGAAGTTAAAGTGTTAATTATGTCTTATCTAATTTAAAATTTGTTTACCTAAGCATAAATTTAGAAAATATAGTTGTATATATAAGATAAAGGGTAAAATCATAACTCATAATCTATTTGTTTTAATCGTAATTATTATATATATATATATATATATAATATTTTGGTTTTAAATTATTTCTAAAAATTATTAGATCCATTAATAAATTCAATACAATTTTCATTTATTTGAAATATACTTATCGGAAGGAAATTGGAAAAATATGGTTCTATATATATATAAAAAAAATAGTAATTCTTGGACCAATTGTTGTTCATCAATTTTTTGTATTTATTAGGTTACTATTTGAGTTTTAAATTATTTTTAAAAATTACTAAACTCGTTAGCAAATATATTTTTAATTTAAAGTTTATTTATCTAATGAATTCATAAAATTAAGACTATATGTAAAAATTAAAAAATAAAAATTAGTAAAGTCATTCAAAATCAATCTAGTTTTGTGACTTTCTAGTATTAATTTTAATGGTTTTGGGTTCCATGAGTGTGAATACTAATTGAATCAGATTTTAAGTTTTAAATTATTTTAAAACTTAATAAATTACTAGTATTAAGTTGCTTGATATAGAATCTATTTGTTTGATAAATAAATTTAAAGAAGTTAACAAAGATTCAAACAAATTTACGTAATTGAAAGGAGAATATATTTGAAAATTTTGGTATTGGTAGTTGATAGAAAGAGAATGAAAAAAAAAAAAATCTTGTTTTACCATATTTGCTTTGCTTTTTATGGTTTTTATTTTTTTCTTATTTTTATATATTTTATTTGGTTTTTAAAAAGCAGTGAAAACAACTCCGTTGTCTAAAAAATATTTCTTATTTCACTTTGTTTTTAAAAGCTATCTAGAGAATAACATCAATTTTTTGTTTTTAGAAACAAAACATTGTTTTTATTTTACATGGCTAGACTTTTATTATTTAGCAAAAAAATACATCCCAAATATGTTTTCTTTAATCTAGATTGAAAGTTTTTTAAATAAAAATAAAAAATTATTTTCACAACCCGGTGTTTTACATCTTTTTTGATTTGGTATCTTTTTTTAATAGTACCAAATCGATACTCTAATATTTTCTACAAACACATTAACATGTAATTTTTAGAAAAGACTTCAAATAACTAGTTTTAAGGTAACATGCAAAAAGTGATCCAAACCGCCTCATAAAATAGTATCATGCAGGCAACCGAACCTTTTCTATATATCCTGCCAACAGCATTAGCGGCACCCTTTAACCTCCGCCTCACTTTATCTTCGGTCTAAAGCAATGACGACAACCTAGAAAGCTCCTTTTCAACCTCAAACCTGATCCCATAGCAAGTTATTAATCCAAATAAACACATCCATTGCTGCATAGCTTAAGGTCCAAGAGCTGTTAAACTCCCAGCTCGACTGTTAGCTTCTCTAGTTAGAAACCATCACCTCATTCCACACACACATGTTGTCCTAACCACACAGCAAAAGCCAACCATTTCTATCACAGGCGGAGCAACTCAGACGGTGGGGTGAGATTTGATTGAACCATTCATCTAGGTAGGATAAGTCTTTTATCCAATTATCCTATCATTGGCATTGAGATTTACCCAATTCACCCAGAGATCACCACATTGAAAATTATAGCACGATATAAACCCAAGCAATCAACTCAGCAACTGCATGTCCACAGCTCCCAAAAAAAATGGAAAAATAAAAAGAAAGTAAAAAAAAAAGCCCATAGACCCAGGAGGGTTAAAGGTAAAGAGTCAGCAGGTTGCATGTACAACCCACCTAATATAGGCATACCATGAACAAAAAACTCCCAGTAAGCTGCATTATCCGAGTTAGACGTACAAAATTATATATCCATCAAAAGAGTTGCATCACTCCTCGATCAGCCCTAATTCCTGTATATTACAACCTCCTCACACTAACCAGCAACCAATAGAAGCCTCATTCCCAGGCTAGAGGATCAAGCATGGTTTCCAAAAACAGGGCCAACTCCATCAGCGAGGACTGCACAAAAAATATGTAAAAAGAAATAAATGAAAAGAGTAATCAACAAATAATCCTTGAAAAATACATATATATCAAGTATAAGCAGGTTTTAAAATGTTTGGAACTATAGGCCAGAAAATTTTCAACAGGAGCTGTGGCCGACGCTCTTGTACCATGCGTGGATATATGGATGCTGTTTGATATTGTTTGCAAGGCAACAAAGTTAATCAAATAGCTCACATGCCATTTATAGCAGAGAAGTGGACAAATAATTGAGCAATATGCAATATACCTTCATATAGTATATTTATTGAGCTTATGCAACTCAGCACAGCTTCCTATGAATTAATCAAAAGTATGCCTCGTATATAATTATAACATGCATTGCATTATCCTCACAGTATCTGTTTCCGACATTTTCAAGATTTAGAGTGTCAAAACAGCCAGATATTCTGTACCTATCCATGCTATATACAGGTTTGTACCAATAAAATTAAGTGTATATCCACTTAGTGAGATGTAAACTATGAATGTAATTTTGGAACTAAGCCCTATCGGAATAAATGTGATTTGATTTTTAATTTTAGTTTGCAGGCATTTTTTATACCCAATTCAGCCAACATCTTGCATGATCATTAATCACCTCTTATAACCCTAATGGCCATCATCTATTTACAGGACATGCCAAATTTCCCAAGAAGAAGTTTGAATGGGGAGAGGAGCTTATTAATGTCTTTTGCCATTCTGTGCTATAATGTTTTCCGTACCATCAGTATACATAGGATGCTTCCTCCTCTCTTTGGCACTTTTTTAATACATGCTCTTTTAATATGGCTTTGGCATGGTTGCCGTGTCAAACTAATAGCCAGACAACTACACTGAAATTATACAGGATGAGTAGTATGAAGGTACATCACTGATCTTTTATATACACAAGACTTAACAGATACTGATGTACATGCAATATTTTCATGTTTGTAATATTTTTTTTCCTTTTTACACTTTAGGCCACGAAAAGGATACCAATAACCATCCATGGCAATGAGATAAACAAAACTATAAAACTATAACTTGAAAATCTGACCTTATTGCCATAAATCTAACACCTAGAAGCTTTATGTCGAACCTATTTCTTATCCCTTTTAAAACATGGACATAAACCAAGGTTATAACATGTAACTTATAGGGGCTCATACTGGGTTTGTTTGTATGTTTCAATTTGCTTTTGGACAAGTCACCACCCCTGACCCAATGAACCTTTATACTAGATTTTTTTCCCTCAAAGAGAAATGTAAAAAATCAACAAAATTGATATTTTCTTTTCAAATAACATATCATAAAATGAATGACAAAAGGGGCAGAAACCCATAAATACAAGAATCACTCAAAGCAGAAAACAGGGTAAGTTGAAAAAGTTATATGAATATAAATCTTTATATCTACAAACTACTAATATAAATATCAACATACTTTATATCTATTAACAATTGGTCGACTCTAGCCTCTAAATTATTATAAGAAAGAACCCTTTGAATTCATGATTTGATGATGTTATATATATATATTAGATAGCTATTTCTCATGAATGGAATTTGTTCAAACATTCACATTCACCAAGGTTAAGTTTGTAGGGAAAGATTATAAATGAACTAAACTTTAATTCAACTAAATTTGAATTGAAATGAAAGTAGTAGAGATCTTTGGTTAAAGAACATTTTAGTTCAAGGATGTAGTTGTTACTTGTACGATAACCTATTGCTATTCCTAGCAGTACTATTTAGATGACCGTACCATACATTGTTGCATCCCAGGCAATAAAACTGATTGAAAATTTGATTGTTTCAAAGAACAAACTGAATTTGATGCAAAAACAGATTGTAAAATAATCATTTAGAGGCTATTCAATCAAAAACTTTAATTGCAAGATACCTGTAAGAACGGGAACGAGAAGGAGATCTTGATAAACTCCGCTCATACCTCCTTGGACTTGGTGATCGCCGGTCAGAACCTTGGTTCTTCTTACCATGCTTACGGCGGTCATTCTCTCTTGGACTTGGTGACCTAGGACTTTGACCATTCTTCATTGGACTGAATGACCTCTTATCTGATCCACGGTCCCTGTTGCTGCGGGGACTCTGATCATTCTGCCTTGGACTCTTTGAGTTATGATTAGACCTGTAGTGCTTATCATCACGGGGAGATACAGATCGTGAAACAGACCTAGAGCGTGATGGTGAGTAATAATCTCTTCCTCCACGATCCCTGTCTCTGCATTTTCCAGTTTTACCAGAACTTAGTTAAAAGAGTGGACAAATGTAGAATTGCAGGATCAATTGCAAAAACTAAATCTAACTAACTGAAAAAACAGATTAACCTCAACAATCATCTTTAATTGTCAAGAGAGAATCGGTATGCCATTCAAGAATGCAATGCATATTCAATTAAAGACAATCCACAATAAATGTCAAGTAATCACAAATATGAAAACAATATCTGATTTCACTTCTTTACATGTGGGAAAAGCTTCAGCATAAATCCTCATTCAGAATTTGTGCTGGAAACATGACTTTTACCTGCACCATCTCACAGTTTTCTGAACAAAAATATGTGACTTTTGATCCCAACACAGTTTGAGTTATGCTTTACAACGGTGTAGTGGTTGGTCAGCATCGGAAAACTGCAAAGCTTTGTTTACTTCATCTCTCTTAATTCCGAACATATCTTTTTTTTGATGATGACTGATGAGTATGGAATCCAATCAAGGAGACCTTCTTTCTACCTCTAGCAATAAGAACTTTGGAAAACTTCCTTTCGCTGGTGACCGCAAAAATCTTTCTTTTGGCAACTATAATCTTTAAATTCTTTCTTAACTGGATGGTATGCAAAGCAAGATATCAAAATCTAAGATGCCAAAAAAATAAAAAAAGTTAAGAAATATAAATCTTTGTTAGGACTACAGTTATCACAACCAACCATGATAATCTGCTTAAGATGGTTCCAATTAGGGGCAGTGCACTTTACAAACCAAAAGCCAAAAATTCAAAGGCCCATGCAGTTTGTAGGTTACAGTCGATGAAGATGAGATCGATAATGATACTTTAAGAGTGGGGCTTTGAAAGATAAGAAGTCACTCTATAACATTTCTCTCTAGTCTTTATCACTCCATGAATCGTTAAATCTCTCTTTTCGTTTTATTATCTGCATAGAAAAGATTACCATATGTCATTCATGGATAATTGGCCAACATGTGCATTCTGTCGAAGTCAGCAAGTTAACATCAAAGAATGGTGTGCAACGGCCCTAGTATATTACAAGGCATCTTTCTCTTCCATTCCCAAGCTGAATGAAAAAAACCTATAGTCTTTACCAAGCAACCCAAAGAAATAGAACACACCTACATGTAGCAAACCAAGTTAAAAAAGAAAAAAAAAAGAATTGAGTTGTAAATATGCATAAACAAGACAAAAATAGAATGAAGAAAGGCTTTCAATGGATTTAAAATTGCTTATGTTCAGCAAAATGAGAGTTTTATGATCAAATTTCCACAAGTGGTGTTAAAAATTTGTAGAAAACGATAATCAATCTCAAACGAACAGGTTGCATACGGTGCATCATTGTTCAGTAGCAAGTAATACACACTGCTCCAATCAGTTCAGTTACATACACATAAAACTATCTGCGTCTAAATATGAAGACATAGATAATTTAATTTGCCTTTCCATTTTTTTCCCTTTTGATCCCTCTGGGTGGGTGAACAAGAGAGTGGAGGGGATTGGGGAAGTTAATGACAAAGCAGTATTTTTCTAGCTAATAACAAAAAGAACGAAATATCACCAATAACATTAGATCAGAGTAGAGCATGACAACATAGTATAAAAGCAAAGGATCCAGACCTTGAATCATGCCTGACTGGTGAAGGTGACCGTGAATAGGCTGTCATGGTGAAAATGACATAAATAATTAGTGAGAAATAAGTGCAATGATATTCATTTTAATTTCATTATTGAAAGAATCAATTTCAAATTTTAACTGAATTTAGAAAGTCATAAAGTCAAGTGAAACTGACAGCGATATCTACGTCTTGGGGACCTAGGTGGACTTCGCCTTCTATAGCTTCCTCCATGCCTGCCACTGTTCGCATAAAATCAATAAGAAAAAGTAAAAGCAACAATTAAACAAACAATAACAGCAAAATGAAAAGGACTAGAAAAGTAACTATACCTTACACGTGAATTCGTACGCATCTCCTGAGGAGTTTTTCTATTCTCTTCAGCAAAAACAATAGCTATTTCACGTCCACCAATAACTGAGTGATTCAAATGATGCTTAGCTTCGGCAGCATCCTCCGCATTACGAAACTTCACAAATCCAAAGCCACGGGGCTCCCTGCAATAATTACATATTACACCAAAGTGCTCAGTGTTTGGTATAATCCCATTCAAATGAAAAATTGTAATTCATTAAGGGCCAGAACCCAAGCATTAGATTGAAACCCTGACACATAATTTAAATCAAATCAAATTTAATCAGTTGCCAACCTTCAGTATCTCCATCCCTGTTTCCTAAATGTGAATGGAAATGAACACCATTTTTTTAAGGGGGAATCCATCCTGACATCAAGGCATTTATCCTAACTGCCAATACAGGGAGCTCAGGACCTCTGGTTCAATGCCAAAGGTCATTACCGTTGAGCTACAACATGAGAAGCAAGTGAAAACTAAGACCTAGGCATAATTATGTAACTCTATAAATGACTACTAACTTTATTCACACATTTCAGGACTTTTGCAATCAAACATAAGATTAAATTACTTTGTAGGCCCCTCCACTAGCACTACGCTTCACCCTATCTACTAAAGAGCACAATCCCTTGTACTTTACAAGAACCAAATTTTATTGGAACAATAAATAAATTATAAAGGATGGGATTTGAGAGTATCTTCCCAAAGGGAAAGAGTTGAAGCAATACAAATCCACACAAAGAGCAAAAATTGCACCATGTAGAGTTCAGAGATGTCAGAACGTTTTATGATTTTCACTGGATGTCTTAGTAACCTGAATTAACCATCTCAATCAAACCCTTCTCAAGACTCTTCAAACTTGAAAGTATCCACCACGTTTTTTTTTTTTTTTTCTCAAGATTGTTGATAAGGGCATGTATGGGTTCCATTTTTTTGAAAGGCATTCCCAAAAATGTATTTGAGGGAAGCAAAACACATAGTTTTCAGTTAATTCAATTTTCTGAAACAGAAAACAGATTGTAGAATTAATACTCAAGGGAATTTTGGTGGGGAGGAAGGGAAAAGGTTGCAATTAATGATGTTAGATGTACCAAAAGGCCTTTCAACAACCAATTCTAGGTTTTTGTTGTTTTGCTTCAGATCAAGGGGCCTTAGTTGCTGGTTATTGTAGTTCAGTAGGCCGTTTTGGCCATTGAAACCCTTTTCCGCAACTAGGACCTTTAGATGGTGTCTTTCTTCATTTGCATTCACAATTATTCTATTAATTAGGGAGACCAGGGAGTGCCACTTTGTTGGAAGACATCCATAAAGGTGCAACCCTAAGTGCTTTTTTTTTTAAATAAGTAAAGGATAAAAATTGTATTAAAAAAAGCCGCCAAAACAGCGACTTAAAGGTTTCAAAGAAGAAAACACCCCCCACTCCCCAGCTGGATGCCAAGAGGAGCAGCCCAAACCCCACCCTCAACAGGTTTCCATCCAATCAATAAAATCAACTAAAGTCGAAGGACCATCTTTTATAAACAATTTCGTCTCCAACCAAAGGAAATATACAAAAGAATTCTTAAGTCTTTGGATTAACAGCTCTTCTTCCTCAAAAACAACTTTGCTCCTTGTCTTCCAAACCGTCCAAAAAAGACACAATAGGCTTGTTCTCCAAACTCCTTTCCTCTTTTCTCCCACAAAAGACCCATCCCAACCCAAAAGCGCCGCCTTAACTGTGGCTGGCAGCACCCACTACACCCCAGAGAGAGAACAACAACGCGCAATGGAGAAGAATGTGATCTATTGATTCTTCGTGCCTTCGACAAAGGTAGCATCTGTTCGCTAGAGGCCATCCTATCTTTTGAAGTTGGTCCAAGGTAAGAGCCTTTCCCCACGTTGCTTCCCACCCAAAAAAAACTCACTCTAGGTTGCACGTAAACTTTCCAAATGGCCGACAAATGGAAAGAGACTGGATGGCCTGAGACTAATGATTTGTAGAGAGACTTAACAGAAAACTTCTCACATTTAGTCTCTGTCCAAAGCAACCTATCTTCCACTACCTGCTGAACTCTCTACCCATTAAGGTCTAAAAAAAACCTACACACCTCATCCATCTCCCAATCATTAAACGGTCTAGAGAAGTGTGGGCTCCAACTCCCCCCACCCTCAATGGAACACCACACATCTTTGACCCAAGCATCCTTGAATACAACTAAAGCAAATAAAGTGGGAAAATACACACAAAGAGGTTCATCCCCACACCATCTATCTTTCCAGAATTTCACCCTTTGCCCATTCCCCACCACAAAAAAGAGCCTACTGCTTACAACAACATACTTCTTCCTAAAAGCTTTCCACAACCCCACACCATACCTACCCCTCACTTCCTTAGAACACCAACCCCTTTGCTTCTCCCCATACTTTCCCCTAATCACTTGATTCCAAAAAGTCCCTCTCACGTTAGCAAATCTCTAGCTCCATTTACACAAAAGAGCCTTATTGAGGGTAGAAAGGCACTTTACCCCCAACCCCCCTTTGCTTTTACCTAGGCAAACCAAACCCCACCGAACAAGATGAGGTTTCTGTTTAAGGGCCCCACCTCCCCACAAAAAATCTCTCTGAATCTGCTTTATCCTCAATCTGACCTTTCTGGGCAGAGAAATCACAGACATGAAATAAATTGGCATACTCGCCAAAGTGCTCCGAATCAAGATGATCCTCCCTCCTTTGGAGATGCATTGGCTCTACCATCTAGCCAATTTCTTCCGCATTCTCTCCTCCACTCCATCCCAGACAACCATGGATCTATGAGGCACACCTAATGGCAAACCCAAATAAGTGGACAGAAGACTTCCAACCTTACACCCAAGATCTACAACCAAAGCCTCCGCGTTTTCCACACCACCCACTGAGATTAGCTCACTTTTGTCCAGATTAATTCTCAACCCCGACATGGCCTCAAACCACATTAGAATCCAACTTAAATACATCAACTGATTCTTAGAAGGCTCACAGAAAACCAAAGTATCATCAACGAATAATAAGTGAGACACTTGAACCCTAAGTGCATTTTTCTCATCTCCATCTTTATCATCATCATCAATTCCACACTCCAAGACACTCATTAAGGTGAGTTTTTCTTTCTTGAGAAACGGAACTATGAAATATTCTCACCACCCATCAACTATTGTAAAGGGATATTTTTTTTTTTTGATAAAAGAACGCAAATATATTAAAGGGCAGAAAGCCACAAAGCATACAGGAAGTATACACAGCAGCCTGGAAACAAAAACACATGAACAAAACACTCACCACCCCTTAAGGAACGGCAAGCCATTCCAAAAAACCTAAAAGCAAAGAGGACTCCTCTCCCATATACACCCTAGCCCAACTCCACAAATTACAAACAAAAGAATTTTTCAACTTCTGTATAACTAGGGAGCCCCCCCTAAAGGCTAATATATTTCTTTCCTTCCAAACCGTCCAAAAAATACACAACGGAATGGAATTCCAAATCTTTTTCCTCTTTTTCCCCACAAAAGGGTCCCTCCAACTAAGTAACATCTCTTTGACTGTCTCTGGGAACACCCAATTAGCCCCAAACAAGGCAAGGACAATCTCCTAGAGAACCCTGACTACTATACAGAGTAAAAGAATATGATTTACATTTTCCTCTTCACAACCACACAAAAAACAACAATTTGGAAGATGTCAGCCCCGTCTTTGAAGCCTATCCAAAGTTAGGACCTTCTCCCAAGTGGCCTCCCAAGCAAAAAAAGCAACTTTGGTTGGGACCTTGTCCACCCAAATACTCTTTTTCAGGAAGGTGATGGCACTAGGGACTGTCAGCAACTTGTAAGCATCCCTAATCCGAAAATGACCCTGACCCCCTCATTTCCATATCACTGAGTCCTCTTCAGAAGAAATCCCCAAGTCTCTTAGCATATGAAACAACTCTCCAATAGCGTCCAACTCCCAATCGTTAGAGTTTTTAGAGAATCTTATATTCCAACCCCCTTGACCAAGGCTAGAATCCCACATCTCATTGACCAAGGCATTCCTTTGGGCCGCCAAGGCAACAACTGGGGAAAAGTTTGGGACAACGCCTCATTACCGCACCACTGATCAGTCCAGAAATTAACTTTGGTCCCCTCTCCCACCTTGAACTCTATATTATCCCAACACCAATTCGTCTCCTTCAAGATCTCCTTCCAAACCCCCACTCCAAACGTTCTGCGAGCCTCATTAGTTCTCCAACCAAAGCCCTCATAGCCATACTTCACCCCGATCACCTTCTTCCAAATGATTTCTTTTTCAAAGGCAAAATCTCCAAATCCATTTGCCCAACAAGGCCTTATTCAAGAGATCAATCTTTTGAATGCCTAGACCCCCTTTCTCCTTTTGGGTGCACACCACCTCCTAATTGATTAAGTGGATTTTTCTTTCCAAGCTTCCCCCTCCCCAAAGAAAATCCCTTTGTAATTTTTCGAGCCTTTTTGCAACTAGCTTGGGCATTCGAAAGAGAGACAATTGGTAAATAGGTATACTGGCCAAAGTACTCTTAATGAGGGTAATTCTCCCGCCCTTTGACAAATATTGTCTTTTCCAAAGGGCTAGCCTTCTTCTCATTCTTTCTTCCACCCCATCCCACATAGTCGCGGCCTTGTGATTAGCTCCAAGGGGCAGCCCCAAATAAACAGTAGGAAGAGCCCCCACTCTACACCCTAACTCCACAGCCAATTCGTCAATGTCTTCAACCTCCCCAACCGGAATTACTTCGCTTTTAGCTAGGTTTATTTTAAGACCAGAGGCTGCCTCAAACCACGCCAAAATCCAGCTTAGAGAGGTAAGGTGATCTTGCCTTGCTTCATAGAAAATAATAGTCTCATCAGCAAATAGTAAATGGGACACCTTCATCTCCATTCCCCCCCTCCCTCGAAGACTACAGCCGGAAATGAATCCCCCATCAACAGCCCATTCTTAAAAGCACACTTAGCACTTCCATACCCAACACAAAAAGGTAGGGAGAGAGTGGATCTCCTTGGCGCAACCCCTTGGAATTGGAGAAATAACCTACTGGCACCCCATTAACCAGAACAGAAAAATTTGCAGTTGAAATACACCACCAAATCCACTCCATCCAACGAGCTCCAAAACCCATCTTGTGCAAGACCTTCATGAGGAACTTCCAATTAATGTTATCATAGGCTTTTTCAATATCCAGTTTACAAATCAACCCTTTCTCTTTACGTTTATGCCAGAAATCAATCACCTCATTGGCTATGAGCGAGGCATCCAAAATCTGTCTTCCCCTCACAAAAGCATTTTAGTCCGTAGAGACCACCTTGTCTAAAACCTTCTTCGGCCTATTGACCAAAAGCTTATACAATCCCCCTAGCAGACTAATGGGCCTAAAGTCCCCAAGGTCGTCAGCCCCCCCCCCCCCCCCCCCCCCCATTTCTTGGGAATGAGGACTAGGAAGGTAGAATTGAGACTCTTAGCAAAGGATTTCTCATCAAAAAACTCCTTAAACAGATCCACAATCTCCTCCTTCACGAAGTCCCAACAAGATTGCCAAAAGGCCACTGTGAACCCATCTGGGCCTGGAGCCTTATCTCCATTCATTCCCATCAGATCAGCATGGATTTCTTCCTCAGTGAAGGGCTGCTCCAAGCCTTCAGCTTCATTATGGTTTAACCTTTGAAGATTCAGCCCCTCAATATCAGCTTTCCAGGCTGGCTCCTCTGACAACGGCTGCTGAAAAGCATTCACACAACCCCCTCTCTCACCTCCTGCTCCTCCTCCAGTCACCTCCCATTGATCTTAATCTTTTCCAAGGAGTTATTTCTTCGATGGGCATTAGCCATCCGGTGAAAGAACCCTATGTTCTTATCCCCTTCCTTAAGCCACAGCTCCCTTGACACTTGTCTCCAGTGCGTTTCTTCCAAAAGCACCCACTTTTTAAGATTTCCTTAGCTTCTCTTTTCAACTCCGTCTCACCTTCAGTCAGACTCCTTTCACTCTCCACCCCATCCCAAAATTCGACTTGTTGAAGGGCTAAATTTTTATTAACTTCCAGCCTTCCAAACACATCCTTGTTCCAGCCTTTGATTTTTTCCTTCAAGACCTTCATCTTTGTAGCCAATCTAAAACTGGCCCTCCCTCTCCCCCCCGCCCCTTGCCACCAACCCCGAAGAAGCTCCTTAAACCCATCAACTTTGAGCCACATATTTTCAAACCTAAACGAGGAAGTGCCCCGTCTGATCAACTATTGCAAAGGGATATGAATATGACAAATTTTTGTTGTTTTTGTAGAAAGGAGTTCCCTATCATATTCTCCTTAACCAATTCTCGTGCCTGTGGAAGGAATGGAATGAGGGTTTTTGAAATAGTGGAGATGTCAACTGTTAATGTCAAAAACCTTTAGATCAGTACTCTTCAAGGAATTAAGTGGGGAACTATATTGCATTAAATTGTAAAAAAACTTGGTGATGGTCAGATTTGGCCTGCCTTACTTTTGTTTTGTTTCTTTCTTTCATTTGGTGTCTCCCTGTATATTTCACATGTATTAAAGTTCATCCCTAGTAGCATTTTTCTTTTAATAGCAATTTTTTTATTATTAAAGCTATTTTCTAGATGAGCCAAACACATCCAAGAATTGTGTTTTTCTAATTTAAGAAGAAATAATCCATATTTTACTTGAATTAAATGTGCACTACTTGCTTCGTGATTGACCGTGTTCAAGTTTATGGTGTATTAAGTGTTGCATTTGTCCTACATAAGTAGGTATTTTTTTAATTCATTTTATCACTCCCAGCCCAAACTATAAAATACTTCAATGTTTTTTGAATTTAGATATAGAGAAATAGGGAAAATGAGATGAGATGACAAATAGCATTAAGGAAACAATAGCCAAGATAATAATGTTTGGCATCCATAAAAGGATTATGATCCATCTTGGCCAAGGACGCATTCTATGTGTAAAGAAAAAAACAACAAAAGAGGGAGGGGGAACAGCAATTTCATCCATGATCCACAGACTTGTTTGGCAGCTTTTGTTCTCTCTTGGGTGTCATCTTCCTTGGTAAGAGATACTTTGTTGGGTTGACATGGGTCCTGTATTGGAAGGAAGCAGAAAAAAGTGTGGAGAGCAACTCCTTTGTGTCTCTTTTGGACAATTTGGAAAGAGAGAAATAGAAGATTGTCCAAAAACAAGGAGCTCTTTATCCTAAGACTAAAAAACATGTTCCTCCGTTACTTATTTCTTGGACCAAATTGTACATAGTTGTAGTCCTGATGTCCTTTTGTGATTTTATTGATTGGTTGGATTCTCACTAAGGGAGAGAGCAGTTTTTTTGTTTTCCTTTCATTTTTTGGCCATTTCTTGGTAGCTGTTGTATACATCATGTGTACTTTAATGCGCTTTTTTTGGCACTTTTAATGCATTTTCTTTTTCACCTATAAAGAAATTGATCCATGGACTTGTTTGTTCTGTGTTCATAACAGGCATATGCCTTACATGGAGCTACAATGACACCCAGATCATGAGCCAAAAATGAGAGGAATGCACCCAAAATTTTCAACTCATAATTTTTAACACACTGACCATTCTGGATAATGCAATTATTTATTCTTACAAAATTTACAAGCTGTGATGTTGTAGCATGGTTAAATGAATTCTATTAAAAGAACGTTTCATGCAGACACAAGAGTACTCCAAAATTGGTCAGCTTTATATTAAAACATGCAGTAAAAGGGGGTTGCACCAACTTCACATCTAATCTCCAAATCAAGGATGGGGAACTTGAATTAGCAATTCCTAGTCTCATTGCAGTTAATATCTTTTCTTAAATTTTGAATAAGCAGAATAAATAAAAATTCTACTGCACCCAAATATGTTGTTTTATCGACAGCATTAACCATAACACTCAGAGTAGATACGTTGCATGAGTATGGCAATTAGCATTACAGGGAAAAAAAAACCTTAATTTTAAAGCCCAAATTGCAAACACTAGAAAATGATTATAACAAAATACCAGGAAGCATAAAATTGGATTCAATAACATGTTGCACAGAAGTTAATCACAAAATTAATTCACATACCCAGTATAGTAATTCTTGGGAAGATACACATCCTTCACTGGACCAAAACGCTCAAATGGGACTCTAAGATCCTCAGGCCTGCAAATCAGAGGTTGGTATACAGATTGCAAAAATAATAATTATCACTTGACTTAAAGAGAACCAACATTCACATATTTAAAATTATGAAGGAAAAATGATTGGCAGCCAGTCAGGCCTCAAGTATCAAATCTTTTGTTTCTCTCTTTCCCTAAGGCTCCAACTATTTATCAAAATATTCCGGGAAGATTCTCCAGTAAAGAGAGGGAAAAAAACAAAATAAACAGAGCTTCTTTTATATCCAAGGATGCTTTATTTTAAAGGTTTGAGGAATTTATGATGCCCTCCTCATTTGGCTCCAGGAAAAAACTAGGGGAAAAAAAGGTCCCAGGCTGATGTTGAAAATTTTCCTTGTGGGGGGTGGGGTTGGTGATGGGGGATTCCTGGAAGTATTTTCAGGCCGAATAATCAGATACTCACCGGTCTCGGCAGCTATAGTCAAGAAAACCCCGAAAATAAATAAAAACATAGCTATGATGTCCACACGATTTGTATTATCAAGAAATTTGCATTAAATAAACATCAAGAAAAAAGAGCATTAATAAAGAAACTTCTGCTAATTTTCCAAACAATATTTTCCGTTGAAACAAATAGAACGGAAACAAAGAAATCTAATCTAAACCCAGAAATCAATCATTCTAAATTTCAACTTGAATTTTTCCAAAAGTTCGACAAGATTTCTTCGCCATTTTCACTAGTTTGTTCCCAAAAACGTAGAACTTCTCCGTTTTCAAAACCCACCACTGCCCTAAGATCCAACACCCCCCATTTCTCATCCTTCTCTAAATTTTTCCTGCAACCAAACAAAACTAACCAAAAAAAAAAAAGACTCGAAAAGCAGAAACATCAGAGACCTGGCATCGAGAGCGATGTTGCGAACAAGGAGGCCAGAGGGAGCAGGGGAGCGGCGGTCGCGATAGGAGCGACTGGGTCTGGAGCGGTCGTCGAAACGACGCCGTCGAGGAGGAGTTCTGCTGCGGCGAGGGCTGTAGCTTCTGCTACGGCTTCTGTATCTCGCCATTGATGAGAGTTGGCTTCGAATCAGCAACGAAAAGTCGAAAACCTAAGGCTGAGAGAGGGAAACCCCGCAAAAACCCTAACCCTATATGGGCGAAAGTTCGCACAGTGAATGGGCGGGTAAATGTTGAAATGATGGATTTTTGTGTATTTATTGGGGTTGGAAATAGGGAAAGACGACGTCGTTTTGATTTGTGCTGCTCCTTTAAAAATTCTCCTGTGAAATTTGAAACTTGCCGGGTTGACCGACCGCCCCGACCCAGCCCGATTCTAAAAATATTTCTAATTTTTTTAATATTTATAAATTTTTATATTTGAAGTATTAAAAAAACTAAAAATACCTCATAAAATCACTGTCAAACGCATGATTATACTTTATTTAAGTTTTTTTTATCCAAACTCAATTTTGATGGGCTTGAACTAAAGGTTTAAACAAACAGTATCTAACCAAACCCTAATTTTATATTTTTCATGTATATTGATACTTCATTTATATCATGCAAAATAATTTTAAAACAAAAAAATATCAAACACATTGTTATTTATATTAAAATGATATCTTACTAGCTATTTTATTGTAATATAAATGTCTAAAAAATTAAATTAAAAATGCCCTTACAAACACGTTTAACTCATATTAATCAAAATTTGACTAATATATACTATAAAACTAAACTAATTCGTGTATAACTTAAACTCAATTCAATATAAGTCATAAAACTCAGTCGTTCATACTTAATTTAAATTCAATCAAAACTTGAAAAGAAAAAACTAGATTAAGTCTAGGTTAAGCATCTTGGATTAAAGTTGATGGTGAATTATCGATTAGGTTCCAAATCCACCTTTCAATCTTAATTTATTATGTGAACATGAAGTTACTTTACATTAACATGCAAAAAAATAAAAGAAATTTGAAAATAAGTTTTAACTTTTATGAAAATAAATATTTTATTTAATTTTCATTATTAATTGTGAAAAAAAATATAAAAATCACATATGACCATGTTAGTTTTAATCTCATTGTGTTTAATTAATTTTCAATCATTTTTTTTTTTATAATTCTATACTCTATTATTTTCCATATTTACATTGGTTATGAACGGTTAGAATGGTTATCCGATTAAAAATGATAAAATCATCCCCATTTTGTACATATAATCCTCAATTTTTTTGCTTAATATTTAAAATTAAGTGAATCCTAAAATTTATAGAAAACACTTTTACAAAGTTGAAAAACAACTTATACCACTTTTATATTATTTTAAAAACACTTTCAAAGAAAATTACCCACTAAAAGCACTTTTGAGATAAGCATGATCAACCATTGTGGAACATTTTATTTCACTATATCAGTTGCTCATCAAATGTTCTTTATTAATGCATGAACTGAATGGAGTTTGGGTAGCAGGTTTCCCAGAGAATGAATGCATCTTCACTGCCTTCAAGCTCCAAGTCAAAATTTCATATCCAACACTGAGAAAAGAAAAAGGTATTAGTGTAAGAGAAACTTCATTAGATTTTTTATGTCATCTGATATATTTCATTGGTGCATACATACAGAGTTCAGTGATTAAACTATGGATCAGTAAAAGGTTTACTGGTTAGCAAAGACCGATTTTCAGGCATCAGTGAAAACTCAGTTGAAATTAAATGTCTGTGTTGTCTATGTTTTCCTCTATGACCCCAATGCATGCTCCTACAGACTTTCCCATAGACATGGCCTCGGTTAGCTTTCCTTGTGCTTGCTTATGGCGACGCAAGATTAGGACAGTGTTCAATACAGACCATCTCACTTGTGAATCTGCTTTCTTCTGTGTGAAGCCCAAGCCTTTAAGCAACAAATCCAACTGTTTAGGAGGGAAAAAAGTTAAGTTAGAAATTTACTAACCTAATACTGTAACCTTTGTCTGCATACAGGACCTTGTTGTGACTGGACTTTTGATAGAAAAACCGATCACAGGAACAGCACAAACCTTGTTAATATCAGCAAGGCCTCCCTCTGCATATCCGTATAGAAGATACTCGGTTACCACTCCAGCAAGTGCTATGCATGAGAACCTGTTCAGCATCTTTAGAAGCATGCCCAGAGTAAGATCTTTTTTCTTTTTCTTTTTTGTCCAATTCAGTCAACAGAATTTACAAGTAGCAATATATAAATGTGAAAAGATCCCATACCGTAGCCGATACTTTTCCTGAATTAACCTGAAAGGCAGAAGAACAGCCATGATTGAAAAGCCAATAATTATGGCATAACAATTCAAAAAACCAATCCTAAACAAAGTTTTTACATTTTTGACTGTTGATCACAACTAATGACAGTTGAATCACAGTCCCCGCATTTATTCTATGAGCTTAAAGCTTAACGTGCATGCGTTAAATTTTGTTTTTCGGATTTTAGTTTTTGTTTCTTGTCATCATGAATAACACAACCAATAGCTTTTATCTAAATCTGTAACTTTTAGTACTTTCTGTGTGAGGTAAGGAAAGGTTTATGACCACAATGGATGTAATAAATTACTGCACTTGTGAATTGTGATAAATAATACAAGCAGTGCTTACTTCTTCAAGAAACTCGAAATCCACAAAAGCAGTTCCTGCTTGAATATTGAGAGATCCTTCCTTCTGCAAAGCTTCCAAGCTTGTTAGGGTATACCCCTTAGGAAGAATGCCCAGCAAGTAGGCAATTAAGAAATGGCCAGCTTCATGCTGCATAAAAAATTTCGATGATGGTTACTCCATGGCAACACAGCTTAGAGATAAGGAATATATGAAGAAAATCTATAGGAATAAACCTCTTTGAGAAACACTTTTTGCATTTAAAATAAGAAGCAGCATGGACACAACCAGCATAGATGTAATACGATACATGATGCCAAGAAACGAAGAAAAAAATGTATACTAATAGAGAGAGAGAGAGAGGTCGTACTTGAATAACCCTGTTATGGTACTTCTGACTGAAAGTATGACCAATTGTATCAAGAACCAAGCTACCAACTCCTCCATTAAAAGAAACCTGCGGAACTAGCAATTTGATGACTTCATTAACAATTTTATAACAGATAACATAAGTGTACACAAGAAAGGAGAAAAGAATCCTCACAGATTTAAGCCAGTTTACATAAATAGAATATTACAACATATGCACAGCATGAACATTTTTTTTTTGATGTAAAAGCATTATCATGCATAAATAAGCAAATTTTTCTTCTGTTAAAACACGGATAACCAATGACTACAGAACTTTCAAGAGTAAATATAAATGGACATGATAGTTTTCAATTTATGGAAGTATAACATATGTCAGCTTGCATTTCAATATCCAACATCACTCAACAATTAAAGGCATGCAAGAGGAACATCACTCAATTACAAATCAGGCATTGAACAACTGTGCAATCACAAATGTCTATCGGGGTTCCCTGAGACCAGGATCGTGAACCGAATATGTGCACTGGGAAAATAGGCCAACTTTCCCCAAAAAATAATGTAAATCAATATACGACAAAGTCGACCTTCAATCCTTTGATCAGAATTGGCAGGTGTGAATGAGTCCAAATAGGATCCATGTTCATCCATTACAAATTGAGTTATATAGATCTGCATTTCATGCAAGTGATACTAACCGAAGCCTAACATATCAGGGAATCAAACAAGTCACTTTTATCTTTTAATGAAGGTGAATGGTTTGGAAGGCCAGAAGGTCCAAAGGTCCAGGATAGTCCTCTCAGGCATCAAGGTACAAGTGTTGTTGCTAGAATAAAAATCATGAGTTAAAAATCAAGAAATATATGGGCTCTACCTTCCTACTCTAGGCTTTCAATTTAAAGGGTGTTCGTGGAATGATTTGTTCAGGTAGAACCTTCAACACAATTAAGAAACAAATCGAAAAGAAAGAAATTTAGAGGAGTACTGGTTTTAAAAGATCATCACCTCTTAGAGGAAAATATAAACACAAATACGATGAATCATGCACAATACAGTGAACTAAACAAAAAAAAAAAAATCCACCATTATAGGAAATCCATGATTAGAAGAGGGGAAAAGGAATATATAGGGGAAACCATGTTCAAGTTTATTGTACAATAATTAGGAAAAAAACAGTGAATCCAAGGACAAAGCAGCATGGAGACTTCTTTTCCCATCCATCACAATGTTGAGGCTATGGAAGATCTACAGATCAATGATGTAGAAAGCAAAGAAAACTCAACTCCAAGTTCTAATGCTATGATACCATTATTATGATTATATCACCGAGACATTAACTGATCCAGAGCTTAACAATTGACTGCAACCAACCAACATAATCATGAAACAGAACCATTTAATAACATATGGTATTAGACATGAATAATTACCAAGTCCAGAGTCCACAAGAACAACAATCCTAAAGACAACAATAGGAGTTGTTGTGGACTAAACCCAAACACATTCCATGCAGAAAGCCCTCCCAAAACAGCAGCAAGCTGCAGGTTTCTTTCTATAGAACCAAGAGTTGCATCCACTGGTGATAGAAGAGACGACGCTTCAATTCCATTCAGCTTTAATTCATCCAATGTGTAGAGCCTTTGCGGTACCTGCATAGTGAGTTAATTTATTAAAGCAAGCAATTAAATCTAAACAAACTATATTTTTTTGTCCATCAACCAAACTAAACATTGAGATTCATGATTTTCAACAACATAAATCACAAATTTAAACAAAAGGGGGAAAGAAGGAAAAACGGAAATGAAACAGCATACACTGCATTCACATTATGAAACTATCATCTTTCCCAACTGGCTAGCCTTGAAATACCAGTCAACAACACAACCCATCTAGGGTTTCCTTCAATATACGATAAAAACACCCTAATCAAACAATTCTACGATTCCTGAGATCCAGTGTGGCCACAACTACTAAATTACAAAGCCATGGCAGAAAACTAAATGCAAATAAGCGAAAAGAGCAAGCTATTGACCTGCCTGGCAGCACCAAAACATCTAAGCCCATCAGGCTTCCCTTGCAGGTCCTTGACAAGAGAGAGAGCTGTTCTGTCATCTCCCTTGGCCAGCTCCTTATCCACTTGCTCCAATACTTGCCACCTTGATACATTGGTTCCCAATGAACTTACAATTCTGAGAGTTGGAACCCTTAGCCTGGGATGCGAACATACAGCTGCACGATACACCACAGTGCCCATTCACAGAAATAGCAACACCCAGAAAGAGGTAAGCGACATTGTTGAGGACATGGCCTTTGTTCTTCTCACTACTACTCCCCGTTCTCAACCACACATTCAAAGGATAAAAGACAAGGAAAACAACATCCCCGTTAAAAAAAAAAAAAAAAGAAGAAAAAAGAAAAAGGGTTATTAGATTAAAATGGCCCTCAAAACCCGATTTTTGAAATTTAACCTCACCCTTTTTTTTGGTATCATTTATTGTTCAAATTACTAATACACCTCCAATATCTAGTTTTATTACGAAAAGCTCCTCCAAAAGATAGGCAACGTACACCGAACCGCGTCGTATTACTTCCTTTCCCAGCGCCATTTTGGTTTCTCGGGAACCAAACAGAGAGGGTTGTCCGCAAATGAACTTCGCAGTTCACCAGGCTGGCTTATGCAGCTCCCACTTCCGGCGAATATTGACGGTTACCGGAGCCATAGCTTCGGCGGAGCACAAGGATGCCGGCAACGCTGTACGACGTCGTCGCTCCCTAAAAATGGTGGACAGAGAACTCTCAAAGGGCAATTATAAAACTGCCGTGTCTTTAGTGAAGCAATTGAATGGTAAGCCCGGTGGCCTCCGTGGCTTTGGCGCCGCCAAACAGGTCCTCTTTCCCTCTCTCTTTATCTCTGTATAGTGACATTCAAGGTAATTTAGGCAAAGGACAATCTCTTTGTCATTGTTTGAACAAGTGATTATGGAACGAAAGGTTTGTCAAGAGTCATTTTTTAAATGTTCAAACTAGAGTGAACGACAAATTCTTCAGTAATCGAAAATATTCATGGCTAATGAACATTGCCTACTCACTCCTCCTCCTCCTCTTGTATGAGTGTATGACTGAGATGTAGTGTCTGAACGATGAGCAATTGTAGATGACTTTCTAAGGGTCAGGAAGAGGAGGATACTTGCCTATCAAAAAAAAGAAGAGGAGGATACTTGTCATCTTTTAGACACTCCCGAAACTAGGAAACCTCCCCATATGAATGGATCTAGTCTCAATCTCCAATCCGCCAAGTATTGGTTTGAGAGTCCCAATGCTGCTACTGGGGGAAGGGTGCCGATAACAGGTCAGGTTCTACATAAACAAGTCTGAGACCTATTTATACCACTTCATTTAATCTGATAATGCAGTTGGAAGGATGACGGGCAGGGACATCATGCTCAGCAGCCTACAGTAGATGACCTACTATTTTTCCTTTTTGATAGGTAAATTTTGTCCCCATTGGGACTTAAAACCTGGAACCTCCCACAAACCCTCTCCATCCCTTTACCACTTGAGCCAGGCCTCAAGGGCAGGAGATGATGATCCTACTGATTCAAGAGGTCCTAAGTGGGTGTATAATACCCTATCTTGGTGACTGGTGATCCCTCTCTGAGCTCAGGTAGATGCCAAGGGCAATCTTGGAATGGTCTGCACTAACTCAAACTTTCTCAAAACTTTCTCAGGGTGCTGTGGCTCCTCCATTGTTTCAGAACTTCATGCATTGGGGGAAATAAGTAAGATTAGGCATTGGGAGTCCAACCTTGCTGTCCATAAAAGGGTTCCATATAAGCTGCAATATGTGTATACATCAGAAAAACAGTATTACATGTAATTGTAAATGCGGTCCTAATCACATCACGATGTCTTACCTTGTCCCTTTCCAAAGCATCCAAGGACTTTTCAATGCTCCGTAAGTACATGGGTGAAGTGCTGGTCTCCTTGTACCATATCTATCAAACACAAGCAGTCAATGCTCCATGTAAGTGGTATCCCTGTGAGGCCTGAAAACAGGAATATGTTTGTACACTCAAACCTACAATATATAAAAGCTTAATACGTAGTTAAGTAAGTTTGCGTAATTCAAAAAGGGTGGTATAGCCAGCTATTTGTTCTACCCCTTGTCATGTGGTTACTGATGTATCCTATCTGGCAGTAGAGATACACCAATGCAGCTGCCCCTAAGCATATCTTTTCAAGGACATTAAGGGTTGCTTACCTTATGAACTAAATGAATCGCTCCAAAAGCATTCAATGTACAGATGGAGGTAGCATTTCCCATGACGGAGTCACGGAAATTCCACGAAGGGTGCAGTCCTCATCAAGTGTAATCGGCATCTCACCGCATAGTAGGTGGAATGTGTCTAAAGCTCAGCAGATATTGAAATGAGTTATTCGTTGGCAAACTGGTATGAACACATGATTAAGGGCACCAACCCAAACTTCTGAATCAAATTATGCTACTCAAAATGATGTTGTGGCATCCCTCCTCCCTTCTTCAGACCCATTAGTAGTTGAAGCTGATGAATCTCTTTTCGAATCCCTTGGTGATGAATCAGCTATCGTCGGCAAATCACCTGGTGCAAAATCAGATGCTGATAAAGAACCTGGTGGTACGAAGTAGAATGACCTGGTGATGAAGAAGATGTTGTCAGCAAATCTGAGCTTGACTCACTCTGGAAGTGGAAGTAGACTGATGGATTCCGCTTGAAACCATTGCTGAAAGTGAAGGTAGCCTTGCTGTGAACTAATCAATCCCTTTACCTGTTTTTCAAGTTACATGAGGCCAAAGGTTTAAATGGTTAGGGTTTAAATGAGGATGAGAAATGGGAGGATGATAAAAAGGTTAAGAAACAGGGTACTGTGGGAAAAACAAGAGGTGAAGGAATGATAAAAAGGTTAGAAAAAAGGGTAGAATGGAAAAGTTTAGGGGTGAACTTTGAGAGGGTGTAGGTGAACTTAGAAGACAGATCAAGTGGGAGAACAAGTGGTTGAAACTAGAATTGAAATGCATTCTTGATACAAAGAATTGCTGGGGATGAATAGATGGTCCAGGATATTTAATCCCAAATTTAATTTTTGCGACAATTATAAGGTTCAATCTATTTATGATTAGGAATTAAAAGAATCAATGATAGTGATAATCCTATCACAATAATCAAGATATCATATATACTTGGAAACCATCTATGAAACTTTCATAGATGTAAAATCATGACTCTAGTTGACTATTGATTAAATCCACTAAATGTGAAAAGCAACAGTTTTTACTTGATCTAGACACAACCATATTCTCAAGAGACTTACATGAGCCAATAACCATATTCTGCTTTCATGTTTTTAATGTAGCATCTTATGCTACTTAGGAAATCACTTCAAAGCTATATGAGGCATGCGGATTGGCACACCACATCGCCTTTTGATCAAATGTACTTTCAAGATTAGTCTTGAAAGATAGTTGAGAGTTAGAGTTCAAGGCAAAGTAATAACAATATATTTCAATTAAGCACATGTGTCCACTCATAAAGAATTAGCCTCAGATATTTATGGACGCTTTTTTTGTGTTTGCAAGGTAAATTAGTGAATAGGGAGGTAGATGACAAGGGAGCGTGTATGGTCATGAAGGTTGACAAATTTTCAGTTAAAACTTTCTATGATGGGATGGTTCAAAGGGGTTTAGAATCTTTCTCGGAAATGGTTATTTGAAATTCTTGGGCTCTAATAAAAGTGAGTTTTTTCATTTGGGAAGCAACATGGAAAGGAATTTCAACTATGGACGTCTTGAAGAGGAGAGGGTGGACATCAGTGAATAGATGTTTTCTATGCAAAGGCGAGGAGGGATCTTGCGATCACATCCTTCTTCATTGTTCTAAGGCAAGTTTGTTATGGTTATTGGTCTTCTCCTTGTTTGGAGTGGTTTGGTTGTTGCATACCTCAATCCAAGCAACACTTCTTAGTTGGCATAGCTGCACCATTAAAAAGAGGAGAAAGAGGGCATGGAATGTTACTCCTCTTTGTTTGTTTTGGATTATTTGGAAAGAGAGGAATAGAAGGGCTTTTGAAAATGTTCAGCTTTCAAATGAAGAGTTAAAGTTCTCTTTTTGTGTAACTTTTTAGAATGGTCCAAAGGGGGTCTAGGGCAGGAGTCCTTCTCTATAATTGATTTTATCAATTGGTTATGTTGCCAATAAGGGGAGGGATTCCTTGTTTCTTCTTTGGAGCACACATGTATACTTCCTGTATACTTGGTGTAGCCCTTTTTTGGCTCTTAAATCTATATTGCTCTTTTGCCTATCAATATATATATATATATATATATATATATATATGGGCAAAGAACAGATGTTACCTTTGTCAAAGGCACGAAGAATCAATAGATCACATTCTTCTCCACTGCGCCAAAGTAAGGACTCTTTGGGCGTTGGTTTGCTCTCTTTTTGAGGTGCAGTGGGTGCTGCCAGCCATAGTTAAGGCGACGCTACTGGGATGGGACAGGTCTTTTGTGGGAAAAAAGAGGAAGGGTGTTTGGAGAGCAAGCCCTTTGTGTCTTTTTTGGATGGTTTGGAAGGCAAGGAACAAAGTTGCCTTTGAGGAAGAAGAGTTGTCAATCCAAAGACTTAAGAATTCTTTTGTATGTTTACTTTGGTCGGAGACGAAACTGTTTATAAAAGATGGTCCTTTGACTTTAGTTGATTTTATTGATTGGGTAGGAACCCGTTGAGGGTGGGGTTCGGGCTGCTCCTCCGTCCTTGGCATCCAGCTAGGGAGTGGGGGTGTTTCTTCTTCGTAATCTTTAAGCCGCTGCTTTGGCGGTTTTCTTAATACAATTTTCCTTTACTTATCAAAAAATATATATATATATATATATATATATGGGCAAAACTTAGGTGTTCAAGTCCTATTCAAATAGGAAAGTCTTAAAATTGAATTTTTATAATTTAAAAATATATATATATTTTAAAAGTTCCACCGATTGTTGGAACATTCCTCAAAGGATTGTTTGAACATCCAAGGACGTTTGAATGTCCACAGTTCATGGTTTGAACTCTGCGCTATTCATGATATGATGTTACAGTGTTCACATCTTGAACTTTAAACTGTTCAGAGGTTGAACATTTTCTTCACACTTTCACAACTTGAAACTTATATTTATACTGCCATTATTTTGACTGAAATCTGAAGCACATACTACCATAACTGTCTCTCTACGTGTCTCTAACTTGCTTTGAAGTGATAAGTCTCATTAGAAGTAAGCAAAGTCAGATTAGAGGACAATTTGGAGCAAATTGTCAACTCAATTTAGCTATGCCAGCACACTAACAAGAACTATCCAAAATTCTACCATGCGATATATGAATGTACCCACATTGCCTCTCATTTTTTAAATAATGATAATTTATGTGCCATTGGGATTTTAGAGAATCTATTCACCGAATGCATTTTGTAAAATGAAATATCATTTATATGATATTTGATATGACTACTTAGGCAAAAGCCCCAAACCTTGCTCACGGGCAACCTTTTTCAGATTTGAGTGTGGATTCAATAAATGGAGGAAATAAACATTAATGAGATTCAAACTCATAACCTCTTGAAGACCAAGGCTCTAATACCATGTTAAGCAGCCAACTTGACTTAAAATTTAAGTTGTTCGTTAATTGACCAATTATGTACATGAAGCCAACTAGCACTAAAGCCCTAGAATATTGGTTTACAAAATGCTTTGTTCTTCTCATTTTGACTTTATGACATGGCTGGTAATTATTACAAATTTAAGGGGATTTATGCCCTGTTTGATAAATAAAATCTAAGAAGTTACTGCATTTTTTATTGGGTTTGAGGGGACACCTTCAAGAATTGTTGGTTAAATATCTATCATTTTTAAACTTATGTGATCCTTTCTTTGGATTTTCTAATGTCAATTTTAAGCAAATGATCTATAATGTTTGTTGAGAGAGAGAGAAAGAAGAAAGACCTTAATTCTCATTCATGTAATATCTACTCACAATTGAGAAATATATATATATATATAAGGTTAGGAGTCCTAACTACCATACATGTGTCTTATATTAACAAGGAAAGGTTATACACTATAAATACATTATATTCAACACTCCCCCTCAAGCTGGAGCATATACGTCATATGCACCAAGCTTGTTACAAATATATTTAATCCTAGGACCTCTTAGAGATTTAGTGAAGATGTCAGCTAGTTGATAATTTGAATTAACAAAACTTGTAGCAACACATCCTGATGCGATCTTCTCTCTAATGAAATGACAGTCAACTTCAATATGTTTGGTCCTTTCATGAAAGACTGGATTGGATGCAATATGTAATGCGGCCTGGTTATCACAGATGAGTTTCATCTGTTCATCCTTTCCAAATCTCAACTCTCGAAGAAGATGTCTCAACCATATGAGTTCACATGTTGCCAAAGCCATAGCTCGATACTCGGCTTTAGCGCTAGATCTGGCCACTACATCTTGTTTCTTACTCTTCCAAGATATTAGATTACCTCCAATAAAAACACAGTACCCTGAAGTGGAACGTCTATCTGTGGGTGAGCCAACCCAATCTGCATCTGTGTAACCAACAACCTGAGTATGACCTCTGTTCTCGTACAACACACCTTGGCCTGGTGTACTTTTGATATATCGAAGAATGCGGATTACGACATCCCAATGGCTATCACATGGTGACTGTAGAAATTGACTAACAACACTCACAGGAAAAGAAATGTCTGGACGAGTAATGGTGAGATAGTTTAATTTACCTACGAGTCGTCGATATCTCCCGGGGTCTCCTAAAGGCTCCCCCTGTCCTGGTACAAGTTTGACATTCGGATCCATAGGTGTGTCTACCGGTTTACAGTATAACATACCGGTTTCTTCCAGGATGTCTAAAGCATACTTCCTTTGGGAAAGGACCACAGCAGAACTAGATTGAGCTATCTCAATTCCCAAGAAATACTTGAGTTTCCCCAAGTCTTTGGTCTGAAAGTGGGTAAAAAGATGTTGCTTTAGTTTCTGAATACCATCCTGATCACTGCCTGTAATGACGATGTCGTCCACATAAACAACCAGATAAATACACTGCCCCAAAGAGTTATGATGATAGAAAACTGAATGGTCTGCTGTACTGCGAAGCATGCCAAACTCTTGAACAACAGAACTAAAACGGCCAAACCATGCTCGAGGAGATTGTTTCAAGCCATATAGAGAACGGCGTAACCTGCACACTAAAATAGACTCCCCCTGAGCAACAAAACCAGGAGGTTGCTCCATATAAACTTCCTCAGCAAGATCACCATGAAGGAAGGCATTTTTAATATCCAACTGATAAAGAGGCCAAGAACACATAGCAGCCATGGAGAGAAGCAAGCGGACAGAAGCAATCTTGGCAGCAGGGGAGAATGTGTCACCATAATAAACCTGAGTATAGCCTTTAGCAACTAAGCGGGCCTTAAGGCGATCAACTTGACCATCAGGACCAACCTTAACTGCGTAGACCCAACGACGGCCAACGGTAGATTTACCAGAGGGTAAAACAACAAGATCCCAAGTGCCATTAGAGTGCAGAGCAGCCATTTCATCCACCATTGCCTGTCGCCAGCCTGGATGGGAAAGAGCTTCATGGGTGCTCTTTGGAAGAGAAACAGAGGATATAGCAGAAACAAAAGCAGAATAGGGTGAAGATAATCGATGATAACTCAAAAAATTGTAATTACGAGTAGAGCGAGTACCTTTTCGAACAGCAATGGGTAAGTCATTAGGAGAAGGCAGAGCCGGGGTAGGTGAAGCCGAAGGGATAGGAAGTGAGTCAGCAGGTGCCTCAGCAAAAGGGAGAGGAGCAACGACACGAGGGCGACGATGATAAACCTGAAGTGGTCGAGGAGGCATAGCATCAGGTGGGGAGACAATGGGAATAGGCAAGACTTCAGAAACAGGAAGAGACTCAGAAGTGGTGGAAAAGAATGGTGAGTCCTCAAAGAAGGTGACATCAGCGGAGATAAAGTATCGATGAGTCTCAAGGGAATAACAACGATAACCCTTCTGAAGTCTGGAGTATCCCAAGAAGAGACACTTCATGGCTTTGGCGGAAAGCTTGTCCTGTCCAGGAGTGAGAATATGAACAAAGCAAGTACAACCAAAGACACGAGGAGGAAGGAAATAAAGTGGTTGGTCAGGGAAGAGAAGGGAGTGAGGAATCTGATCATGTAAGACAGAGGAAGGCATACGATTAATCAAATAACAAGCGGTAAGAACAGCGTCCCCCCAAAAACGAAAAGGAACATTACTATGGAGGAGGAGAGTACGAGCTGTCTCAACAAGATGTTGATTCTTGCGTTCAGCTACCCCATTTTGTTGAGGAGTATGAGCACAAGAAGACTGATAAAGAATCCTATGATGAGACATAAACGAAGTAAATGGGGCTGAAAAATATTCCCTGGCATTGTCACTGCGTAACACACGAATAGAAATATTGAACTGGGTTTGGATTTCAGCATAAAATTTCTGGAAAATAGAGAATAACTCAGTTCGATTTTTCATTAAAAATAACCAAGTACATCGAGAATAGTCATCAATGAAAGTGACAAAATACTGAAATCCTAAAGTAGACGCAGTCCGACAAGGACCCCAAACATCAGTGTGGACAAGCTTAAAAGGAGACTTTGCCCGATTATTCAAACGCTTTGGGAACGAGACACGAGTATGTTTCCCAAGCTGACATGACTCACACGGAAGCGACGACAAAGTGGAAAAACGAGGGACCATCTTCTGGAACTTGGAGAGACTAGGGTGGCCCAGACGATTGTGAATGAGGAGAGGAGCATCAGTGGAAATGCAAACTGCAGGAGATGAATCGGAGGTGAGGTGATAGAGGCCTTGAGACTCACGTCCTATGCCAATCGTCTTCCCCATACTCCGGTCCTGCAAGGTCACAAATTTATCAGAAAAGGTAATAGAGCAATTAAGAGTACGAGTGATTTTGCTGATGGAAATAAGATTAAAAGGACATTCAGGAGTATAAAGGACAGAAGTGAGAGGTAGAGAAGGCAGAGGAAGGGCCAAACCAATACCTTTAGCCACAGTTTGAGAACCATTAGCTAAGGTAACAGTAGGTAAAGCAGAAGTAGTAGTAATAGAGGAGAAAAGATCCTTATTACCAGATAAGTGATCAGAAGCTCCAGAATCTAGAATCCAGGGTCCAAGAGAAGATGTGTGGGTAAGGCAGGCAGAGACATTACCAGACTGGGCAACAGAGGCAACAGAAGCCTAAGATGCGGAAGAGCTCGGAGGCTGAGGCAGCGGAGAATCAGAGGACTGGGCCACATAGGCAGTGCGAGGAGGTCGTCCATGTAACTGATAACAACGATCGCGAGTGTGGCCAAGTTTATTGCAATAGGTGCAATGAGGACGTTGACCTCTACCTCGGGTACCACTGCGGCCTCTTCGAGAGCTAGTTTGAGAAACTAACACAGAAGAATCTGAAGTGCTATCAAATGGCAAAGTCTGAGTGGAGGAGATATGGAGGAGGCGAGCAAACACATCATCCAAGGACGGAACTGATGAACTACCAAGAATCTGATCGCGGACAGGCTCAAGATCCGGACGGAGGCCAATAAGAGTAAGAACCATGAAGAACTTGTCAAGCTGTGTTTGTTGAGCCTCAACATCAGGAGTAAGAGGCATCACAGTCAAGAACTCCTCCTTAAGAGAGGCAATCTGGCCAATATAAGTAGATAGATCCAAGTCCTGTTGGCTGATATGGACAATAGCAGAAGCCACCTTATAAAGACGTTGGATATCATTCGTATATAATCCTTTGGCCTGAATCCAAAATTTAAAACAAGTTTTGTAGGCCCGAAGATGAAGAAGAATCTTGGGATCAACCGATTGCCATAATACACTACATAACTGTGCATCTATCTTCCTCCACTGTACGCGGTCAACCTCAGGGATATCTGCCTCCTGTGTAATCAAGTGATCCTCATATCCTTGACTCATAAACCAAAGTTCAATAGAGGCAGACCAGGAAAGATAATTGTCACTGCCAACCAATTTCTCCGAAGTAATCATAGGAGATCCAGATAGAACAGAGGAAAAAATGGAAGTTTTAGTAGCCATATCCACTTATCTGGAGAATGAAGTATGTTTGGATCGAAGAGAGCCCTAATACGGCTTCAGATTGCGGCGTGGCACCACCGAAAAAGGGAGACGACCTCAGATCTCGGCGTGGTACCACTAGAAAGGTAGAAGAACACTTCCCAAGGCACGTGCAGGGATTGGAGTGGAGAAAAAGTAGTCGGAGCTTCGTCGGAAAGACTGTTTGGAGGGCCGACGGAGACAAAAATCCCCAAAAGAGGTACGTGCAGGGCTCGGATGGGAGAACCAGGGAGGTAGGGAGGCTGGTCGGCGTCAGGCGAAGCTGGAGGAGAAGGCGCGTCGCCGGAAAAGGCCTCACGCGCCCTCACGTGCCGGCGCGTGAGATGCAGCCGCCGGCTAGAAAATTGCGCGTGGCCGGCGCGTGGATGCTCTTTTGGTGCCGGTGCCTTCACAAAAGTTGGAGATCTCCTCTAGGCGCTCCTTCTGGTATGGTCGGTGTCGGAAAAATACGTCGCCGAAAAAGTTCGCCGGCGGTGAGTGGTTTCTGTCGACGATCCGACTGACCGGAAAGTATTGGGAGATGGGGAAGGTGACCGGAATGAAACACGGTCACCGGAAGGTTTCCCGGAGTTGATGACACGGGAAACAGGAAAGAATTAGGTTTTCTTCCTTGGCTCTGATACCATGTTGAGAGAGAGAGAAAGAAGAAAGACCTTAATTCTCATTCATGTAATATCTACTTACAATTGAGAAATATATATATTTACAAGGTTAGGAGTCCTAACTACCATACATGTGTCGTATATTAACAAGAAAAGGTTTTACACTATAAATACATTATATTCAACATTCACAGATGTGACACATAAAGAGAGCTTGACCTTGTGTAATACTATGGATATGTGTGTGAGCACAGGTTCACTGAAATTTTTTTCTCACTCGAAGTTTGGCTGCAATTTTGTTGCATTTTGTGTTGTCTTCTGACTCTTCTCATAATCACTTGTATTGAGTGTGCTAGTAAATCATGGTGTAGGTATCCCACAGACTGGATGACTTAAAGCTTCATGAATCTCTTCAATCACTGGTTGATTCAATACTGGATTTGATGGAAAAGTGTCGTCAGTTTGCTATGTTGGATGAGGTATACCAATTACTTTACTTTTATTCTAATTATCAACTATTCAAGTTGAAGTTTTCTGGTTTTTGGAAGTCATCTTTTGCTGGTCATTTTTACCATTTAGTTTGGTAGGTTTGTTAAGCTTTTTAACTTGAAAGTGCAGTTTGAGAAATTCCATCTAAGACATTAGCTTTAGAAAAATGGAGTGTCACATGGAAGTGACATCATTTCATTGCATTTTACGTAGTGTTTAAGAAAACTGCTCCTTTGTGGAAAATGGAAATAGTCATTTAAGCAAATAAATCCTATTCTAAGTTTAACATTCTAAGCAAGCTTTAAGAAAAGAAATTGGGTTGCTATTACTTTTGGTGCTGATGCCAAGGATTCACATGAAGTGGAGGGAGTGGAGGACAGGAACTATAGGCTTGAGAATAGATTGACAAATTCAGGATAATCTTGCTCTATTTTATCACTCTCCAATTGGTGCTCAATAAAACTCTTAGTCAGAACATCATAGAATTAGATTTCCATTTTTGGTAGGTTTGAAAGCAAATTAAGAGAGATGTTAGTAGAACGTGTGTGTGAATTAAAACCTTCTTAGCTTTAGATTTACTTTCGAAATACTTCTAAAAAATTTGATAAATAGGCAAGGGAAATAGAACCATGTAGGATAAGAAAGAGAAGTGAGCCTTGAGATTTCTCTGTTTATTGATTTTTAAATAACAAACCCTAGAAAGTAGGATTTGGGTTTTGGAAGGCAAAGAACTTTGTGCTGGTTTGGATAGTATATAAATCTGGTTTGCAGGTACTAGTGCATGCAAACATGCATCTATAGCCATAATAGCCTCTTCTTTATTTTTATTTTTTATTCTTTGATAAAATACTCAACAACTTATGTGTTGGCAGTTGAAGCCTATATAGATTTGAACCGATTTTTGGGAAGGTAAACCATGTATCATGGATGTAACTGCGTTATATACTTTCCCCTAACTTGGAGCATACTTCTTTTATCATTTATTGCCTGCAGTTATGAAGAGTATTGCATAAAATAGTATTTTGCCATTCCTTGGATGATTTTAGCCTGTCTGGTTATTAATTCAAATTTCCCAATATTTTGTTGCAATAAAATATCGGGAACATTTGTCTCATTTAGTTTGCCAGTTGTGTATGTTACTGCTTTAAAGAGAAGCAGAATAACTTGATATTTCTCAGGCCATGTCAAAATCAGCAAAGGAGTTTGTGAACTGGTGCATATACAAAGCTTAGACAGCTAAAGTCCTTCACCTATGAAAAGCATCCCCTTTTGCAATTCCTTGGTCCATTTGAAGGGAGAGAAGCAGAGGAGCTTTTGATGGTGCATCTATGAGGGTAATTGTGACTGGATCAACTGATCATGTTTAGTGCTCATTCCTGTCTCGGTTCAGAGTTCTTTTATAGATTTCCATCAGGATTGCTCCAGGTTTAATTTGATCTAGTGCTAGGGCTGCGGTGTGGCATTTCTTTTTTCTTGACTTTTTTTTTCCCTCACTCTGTCTACCTCTTGTATATCAGAGAAGTTCACTTTTTGGAGGGTAGGTTGTGATAAATAGGACTTTTTTATCTTGCAGAATAAAGGTTGATTCCTTCTTTTCTTCAGATCTGAATACATGGATATATTACATTTGCATTTATCACGACCAGTGATTAAAAAATATTAGTTATCGGAAGAAAGGGGGTTTAGGTATACGGAAGATTGATTTCCTTAACAAGGCCTTGCTGGGTAAGTGGATCTGGATGTTTGCCTTTGAAAAGGATATCCTTTGGAAGAAAGTGATCGGGGTGAAGTATGGCCAAGAGGGCTTTGGTTGGCGGACTAATGAAGTTCGCGGGGCGTTTGGAGTGGGGGTGTGGAAGGAGATTTTGAAGGAGGCAAATTGGTGCTGGGATAACATGATGTTTAAGGTGGGTAAGGGGACTAAGGTCAAGTTCTGGACTGATCACTGGTGTGGTAACGCGGCGCTATCTCGAATTTTCCTTCAGTTATTTGCCTTGGCGGTCCATAGGAATGCAACGGTTAATGAGGTGTGGGACTCTAGCCTCGGTCAAGGGGGTTGGAATCTCAGATTTGCTAGAGATTCTAATGATTGGGAACTGGATCTAATAGGAGCTATGTTTAATATGCTGAGGGACTTCAAGATCTCCCAAGAAGAGGACTCAGTGTTATGGAAAGGTGGGGGTCAAGGCACTTTTGGAGTTAGGGATGCTTACAATTTGTTGGTTGCTCCCAATGCCCTCACCTTCCCGGTTAAGTGCATTTGGGTGGACAAGGTCCCAACTAAAGCTGCTTTTTTTGCTTGGGAGGCTACGTGGGGAAAGATCCTCACCTTGGATAGGCTTAAAAAACGAGGGTGACAGCTTCCTAATTGCTGTTTTTTGTGTGGTTGTGAAGAGGAAAATGTAAATCACATTCTTTTACACTGTATAGTGGTCAGGGTCCTCTGGGAAATTGTCCTTGCCTTGTTTGGGGTTCATTGGGTGTTCCTGGAGACAGTCAAAGAGGTGTTATTTAGTTAAAAGGGCCCTTTTGTGGGGAGAAAGAGGAAAAAAATCTGGTATTTCATCCCGTTGTGTATTTTTTGGACGATATGGAAGGAAAGAAATAGATTAGCTTTTAAGGGGGGTTCTTTAGATATACAGAAACTCAAAAATTCATTTGTTTGTAATTTGTGGAGTTGGGCTAGAGTGTACATGGGAGAGGAGTCCTCTTCGCTTTTAGTCTTTTTGGAGTGGCTAGCGGCTACTTAAGGGCTGGTGAGGCTGCTTGTTCTTTTGTTTTTGGGTTAGGCTGCGTTGTATACTCCCTGTATGCCTTGTGGCTTTTTTCCCTTTAATATATTTTGTGCTCATTTTTCAAAAATAAAAAATAAAAAATATCAGTTATCGGTCATGGTCAATATGAAATCAAGGAAGAAAAATTGCTCCAACCGAGTTTCGCCGAATTTTTGGTGAATTTCAGCATTATCACTGATTTTTTGGGCATTTTTCAGCCTCATCGCCCAATTTTTCAGCCCCAAACTCGGCAGCCCCACAACAGTGCACTCCTCGTTTTAAAATATAAAAGAAAGGGAAGCAATGGGACCATAACCATAATCATTTTTAAATTCTATTTGATTTATTTTTGATAATATAAAAACATCATGATAATCTTCTCACTGAGTTTTTTGTTATTATCTTTTGTACAGTAATTACATACAAATGAATATAAAATTATAAATAGGTTGTAAACATTTTTAAACAAAAAAAGAAATTATACATGTATCATTATTTCCTTAATATTCATTGCATCTAAATAAGATAGATCATCGTTTTAAGAGTAAATGTGTTTGCGATTTCTGTATGTTGTATTATATATACTTGTTTTATCATTTCTTGGAGTTTCCCTTTTTTTTTAGTTTTGATGAATTTTTGATCCACAAATGTTTTGTCCTTTTTCCAATATTTCCATAAAATCCAACCAGCGATATTTTCATAATTTCTGATATTGTAATGCTTGATCATGACTTTGTCCTCTGTTATAATATTTGTGAATTTAAGCCAGCTTGTTCAGCTACTATTTCACAGGTTTCAGTGAAAGCATTAGAAAAGTCAATGCCTGATGAAGGCAATGGATCTCATTGTGACGAAGATCATTTTTTGTACACACAGGTAAGATGAATTTCCTTATTTTTCCATCAACTCCATTATTAGCGGATATGCATTTATTTTTCCTGGCTTAACAAAGCATTTTGTCTTAACCTTTTGGGATTGGCTATATAATGCTGTTTCACTGTTCTGCTTTATCTACTGCCATACTTTATATTAAATCATACTTCAAGGTGTTTTTTGTCACAATGTCAACCCTTGTCCTCTTTTGTCTACTTCTCATTCTTGCAGCACCTTAATCCCAGAGTCCTGGACCATGACACTCCTTACTGGTGCAAAACCTAGTCTGTGTAGGATTTAGCTGAACCATCTTAATTGATTTTCTCTTATCCTGTGAATAAACTTGCCTCTTGCTATTTGAAGAAGGCCCTTTTTTTTAAACTAGTTATAATTTGATGGTCATCTCAGGTGATCCAAATATAACAAGATTAAAAATAATTGCAATTTCATGAAAGCATGCAGACATTTTAGTGAGCATAAAACTGAAGGAAGGATTATAAAATTCAGTAAGCTATCATTTTCTTATTGCACTGCTTAATGATGCCCCAATATGAACATCAAGTCAGTGGCCGATTAATTGGTAGGACACACGTGTTTATGGAATAATGTGGTAGATACCCTCTTAGGTGTGGGATCTTTCTGCCTTTTTTCCTTTTGATTTATTATAAGGAAATATATCCTCTAGTTAATCTCATAATTTTCCCTGTTGCAAATATTCCTACCCTTTGAAAACTGGTTTAGATTTTACTTATATTTGCCTACTTACTCAAATATGGGAGGCATAAAGGAGGCTGCTTCAATAGAATTGTAAAGAGAAACTTAGGTAGTGTTTGTTTTTTTGGCTTTTTGCTAAAAACAATTTGTTTTTAGAATTTAGATTGTTTGTTTTTCTACTTTTTCATGACTTATTATAAACTTTTTACTAAATAGAAAAAGCCAAAATATGTAGCTTTTTCTAAATAGAAAAAATAACATATTGATTTTTTTTACTTTTTAATACTTAATAGAAATAAAATACTACAAAAACAAACAACCTAATATTTAATACTATTAAGCATTAAGGTTCTATTTAGAATTAAGTAAAAAAAACAAACACCACCTAAGTTGGAGATTTTCTTCTAGGATGTTATCCAACCAGTACTCTGATGGAAGAGAATTTCATCATGGTGCAACAACCGCTTTTCTGGCCATGATGCTCTCTTTCTAATTACATCAAGAGCAAGCGAATAAAATGTGGTGGTTTTCATGTTTTACTGGTGAAATGCTTCAAACAGAGGGTTATGGACAGCATATTGCATGACTAACCTTTTTGTTTGCTTGCAACTCTGCTGCATGTTAATTGTTACTTGCCTAAGTTAAACTTAATGTACTTCTATCTATATTTATCTATATCTGCAGCATGAAGCTGGTCATTTTCTAGTTGGCTACTTGCTCGGGGTTCTTCCACGAGGATATGAAATACCAAGCAAAGAAGCTTTAAGGCAAGATAGATTTGCTGCAGGGAGAGTGGAGTTTGTGGGATTTGAGTTCCTTAGAGAAGTAAGGACATTCTTGCCATTTATTATGCTTCTTTTTAAACTGAAGCCCATAGGGTTGAGCATTTTTCTACTTTGTTTCATACAATAGTTGTACTTGGAGCATTTTATACGACTTTTCTTTACCTATCAAAAAATAAATAAATAAATAAATTAGCTGTACTTGGAACCATCTAAGACTTAGAATAATTATGATTTCCGTGTCTTTAGATGGAGCCTCTATGTTTATTTTAGATTTTGTTGATTGGATGGGCTCTTTTTAATGGAAGAGAGGTGTGTCTTTGGTTATTCTCTCTACCTCGTTACTGTTTTGGCACCTTTGTTTACTGTGTGCTTTGGTGTGCCTTTTTTTTATTAGGCATTGTTAATAATATTCTTGTTTCGCTAGAGAGAGAGAGAGAGGAATATGATTTCTATATCTATATATTTCATTTGGATGGTCCATTTTGTAGAAATCCAAAGTGTTTTGGTTTAAATGGCATGAGCATTTTTCTACTACTTGTTTCATACAAGAGTAGTACTTGGAACCATCAAAGACTTAAAATAATTGTGATTTCCAAGTCTTTAGATGGAGCCTCTATGTTTATTTTAGATTTTGTTGATTGGTTGGGCTCTTTTTAGGGCAAAGAGGTGTCTTTGGTTATTCTCTCCATCTCATTACTGTTTTGGCACCTTTGTATGCTCTGTGTGTTTTGGTGTGCCTTTTTTTATTAGGTATTGTTAATAATATTCTTGTTTGCCTATCAAGAGAGATAGAGAGAAGAATATGATTTCCATATCTACATATTTCATTTAGATGGTCCAATTTGTAGAAATCTCAAGCGTTTGGTTTACAATCCCTTGATTCCCATTTTTCTTTTACAACGAAGTTTATATTTGGTGAAACAAATTGTATTTATTATAGGATTTTTATATGTATACAATGTGGTTTAGAACTTACTGTGAATAAATTAACAAATAAATAGATTATTATACGTGTGAAGAGGATTTTGTTGACATGTTATGGATCATGTAGAAAGAAGATATTGGTTCGTTTTCGCACTTCATCAGATAAATTTGGTCATATGGACAAGTACTAATATAGGGATTAATACGTGTGAAGAGGATTTTGTTGACATGTTTTGGATCATGCCGAAAATAAATGCTGGTTCATCCTCACACTTCATTTGGCAAATTTGGCCATATGGACAAATAGTAATATGGGGGGTTAATACTTTGAATCATAGTGAAGATGAGAGATGAATGTGAGGCATGGTTATAAAATGAAATTATTTCATATGTTTTGGTAAAAACGTGGTAGTCCTAAATGAATTAAGCATTTAGCAGCACATAATGTGAGATGCAAGACTTGGAATAAATATAGTGGTGTTCTTATGTGCCATAGTGAATGATAGGGAAGCAGGGACTGTGCTTCAATTGATTGGTGAAACCATTTATGGATATAAAAAGTGCATTAGATAGAGGAATTCTAGATTTGACCAGAATTTGAGTTTCATGCCATTGTCCATGGATCTAGTTCTGGTTCAAAATGTTAGTTCTAGATATCAAAACAGAGAAACCACCTCTGGTGGAATTAGTAATCTCAGATTGGTTCTGTTTTGAGCTTAGAGCTTCATTCATAGTTCAGGTTCAATTCTCAATGGATAAATTGGATTTATTGGGCTGCAATTCATGTTTTATTGCCATATGACCAATTGTACTTCTGATTTTGTTTTCCTTGTATTTGACTATGAATTTGGTCTAAATCAGCTTCTGTTGCTGGTAATACGTTTGTGGTCATTAGATATCATTTGCTCTTTCCTTGAATTTGTTTAAGATTTTGATCTAAATCTGTCATTTAAATGTTGAGACATTAAAGATTGGTCATGAGGATAGAAATATTCTTATTTTCTTGTTATAACATTTCTATGTTTTAACCTTTTTTCATTAATAATTATTTTGTCATTGTACCATTGTGCAGGTTAGAACAACAGAGATAGTAGAGAAAAAATTCAGTAAAGGGAAAGTATGTGACAGGATGAAACTTTTCTGTTTTTATATGCACCTTATTCATGGAAAAGTTGCAATATGCAAGCATCACTTCTGCATTATTCATTTTCTTGAAAGTTATGCCCTCCTGCTGTCATACATCTCATTCTTTTCCAGGTGTTGTGAAATTGCAATCCATCTGACTGCTAGAACAGAACCATCTGTGAACCAATTTGTCTTGTTCACTTCATCCTCATAAAAAGTTGACTTTATTGATGCCTTCATTATGGTGTTTGATGTATTTTATGATTTTATTAACTTTTTAATAAAAGATATCCTGCTTGAATTTTTTCTCAAGGATAGAAATCTGTGGTATAAAATGACTGACTGGGAGAATAGTCTACTTCAAACCTGCATGTTGGAAACTTTATTTACTAATCATGTATGTAATTCTGAGTGGTATTTCTGTCATCTGCAAGATTGATTCTGTGCCCCAAATCCTTTCAGAAGTAGGGCTGGATACACCATGAAGGCACCAAAAAAAAAAAGGGTGTTTGCTATGGTTTTGGCCATTCCCTCATGAAATCCACCAAAAGAAATATTCCCATATAAATGTTTTCTTTTCTAAGAGCTAAAGCACCTTTCTTGACTAAGAATTATCTGGTTAGAATACAATGAGCCACCATTACTTCCTTTATCAGTCATGTTTAATAATGACATGATCACAAAGTTATGTAAAAGAGAAAATTCAAAGGTCTGATAGTGGATGTCAATGTGCTATGTGATAATTATCCTGAAAGTTTTTGTTTGCTTTGTTGTTTTAGTGTCATGGTTGTCTCTAATATATGTGTTTCTGTGGCATGCAGTCCAAAAAAGGCAAAATTTCTTCCAAGGTAAACTTGTATGATTCCTTTCCAAGTGGTTATTAGGACAAGAAAATAATTTTTTTAGCTATTCAGGATAACTAGCTCTTGTTGTGGTAAAATATCTGATTATTCAATTGTAGAGTTTTACTAACAAATGTTACTTAATATTAATTATAGTTCTTTCTTTTTTCTATAGACCTTAAACAGGTTTTCATGTGTAATAGTAGCAGGATTGATAGCAGAGTACCTAGTATTTGGATACTCTGAAGGGCTTCATTCTGATGTTGAACAGGTTAGAACCTACTACTCCTGTTTTAACATTCAGTAACAAAATATCTAGAATTGCACTAAACTGCTTGGGATCTCTAAATGAAATATTTTCAATTGCAAACAGCTGGACGAAGTGCTCAAGTGGCTGGGCTTCTCAGAGAGTGAAGCTTACTCCCAAATGAAATGGGCTGTACTGAATACTGTTTTGATATTGAGTCGTCACCATGAAGCTAGATTAAGACTGGCAAAGGCCATGGCATTGGGAAAACCAGTAGGCTACTGTATTGATACAATAGAGAATGTTATAAAGGAAGTAATTTAGGTGAGGTTTGATTCTTCACATGTTACTTTCTCCTTTCTATGAGAATTTCATGGTTTTTGTTTTATTTTTATGGCATTTTGCATTTCTCCATCTCCTAGGATATAGATCGACTTTACATTATCACAAGGAAGATGAAGAAATGAATGTCTCAAAGATTGAGGTGGAACCAAGGAAGCCAGGCATTTGGTATTGACTAATGAAAATCACAAACAGGCAGAGCCATCAGCCATCGTTTGTGTAGGTTTGATTACCCTCCCTGCTGTTTAATATATCAGATAACTAAAAAATTTCTCCACTCCAATGGTTAAATATGGTAGATCTCCCATTGTAACTTGATAGATGGATTATTGCTACATTGCATTTGGGGGGTTGGCTACTCAGACTCGAGCTCACATAAACTTCTATTCTGAGTTGTGCATGCCTGTTCCTGACCAGTCCCAGATTGTGGGCAAGAAATTTCCTTCATGGCATGATTGCAATGATGAAGAATAAACATTCACAATTTTCACTTTGAGGGCTGTACTAAATTTCCGCCTTTTCTTTGAGCTACCCAAAATGATCCACAACTCCATTTGAGTAATAGAAATTCCATTCTCCCTTGCAAATATTTGTTGTTACACTGCCACTGTCATATGCATTCCACCATTAGACCAGACAATCCTGCCATTTGCTAATATCATAAACATAACACACTTTTGAACCCGAGAATCATAGATTAGCCTTTTTCCTAACTCTCAAACCATGGCATCATAACAAGTTGGCTGCAACAATACAAGAATCAAAGCAACCCACTGATGAGTTGCAAACAACACAAGTCCAAAATCCTTCACAATCAAAGCCCTGTCTTACTCACAGGTGAGAAATTAAGGAAACTCTTGGTGAACCAGAATACATCTTGCAGAAAGCATTCAATTTCAAAATTGAACAGTGCAACCTAATCATTTAATTGATTTTAAAACCATTCAAGACCATCACTTATCTTCAAAATTGTGCTAAGAAATCTGAGAGGCATACCCACATAACAAAACCCATTCAACCGCTCCGTCTTCCATGAATCAAAAGAGTACATGGAGCACCTCAAAAGGCCTAGAACTTCATTTTGTTCCAAAGAGTTTAAAAGAACAAAACTTTATCCATAGAAGGAAGAGAAGATGTGTATACTACATATCTATCAAAAAGACGGACAAGGAGAGGCCATTAACACAACTCCCTAAAATTCCTGGGAAGCAGACCCAATCTCCCCCTTGCCTTTACCCGTCTTCTTTGGCAACAGAGTCTGGTGGATGTTGGGCAAAACCCCTCCATTAGCAATGGTTACTGACCCCAATAGTTTGCTTAGTTCCTCGTCATTCCTCACTGCTAGCTGTATGTGGCGAGGTACAATGCGATTCTTTTTGTTGTCCCTCGCTGCATTTCCAGCAAGCTCCAAAACCTGACTCAACACACCATCAAACCATCAGAATCTTGATTCAAAAGAGCGAATCATAAAACCTGTATAATCCTATGCTTTCTTGAGTTCCAAATCGTCAAAACACCGCAAAAAGAAACTTTTTTTTTCCATTTTTAATTGATAAAATCGATCCATAAAGCTCTCATAAACTTGGGGAAAAAAACTCTATTTTCATTGGATAAAATGCTCAAACAGAAAAGAACCAAGAAAGATATACATCCCGATCAAAAACAATGGAAAAAAAAAAAAAGAAGCTCCAGAGTTGAAACCCTAATTTACCTCGGCCGCGAGATACTCAAGAACAGCAGACAGGTAGACGGGGGCGCCGGCTCCAACACGCTCGGCATACTTTCCGGCCTTGAGAAACCTTGCAATCCTCCCCACCGGAAATTGAAGCCCAGCCTTCTGAGACCGCGACACCGACTTTGAGGCCTTTGGCTTGCCTCTACCTCCCTTGGTTGATCCCGTGGAACTCATCTTCAATCTCAAATCTCTACCTTAAACGAATCCAAAACCCTAACCCTAAAATTTTGGCTGTGAATGAGACGGCAGGTGTGAATGTTGAGATGCATGTTGTGAGAGCGGTGTCTATATAGAAGCAAAGTGTGTGATCTGATTGGTTGATACGCCTTCACGGGGATTGCCAGCGTGGCAGGTACTTTAGATTCGCGGGAACTATTTTCATTTTGATTTTAGGGGTTGTTGAGTTTTGAGAGGGAAAGGCTAGTACGACGTCGTTTCGTGTGAATGCCTCATGAATTGGCGGCAGCCCGCTTGTTGGGAAACATTTGCGGGCCCAGTTTTTGAACCGGCCCTAAATGGTTTTGAAAGCCTTGTTTCGTTGTTAAAAAAACCAAGGCACAAATATTGTTGGAAGGAATTTTAATTTCTTTTATCTGATTATGATGACAAAATAAAAAATTTGAATTATTTTCACATACGGCTTTTTTTTTTTTTTTTCTAATAAAGAAGGTGCATTTTTCTTTTTATGTTTCTTTTAGTGCCATGGTCCGACTATCCGGCCTTTTCTTTATAATTTTCTTTTAGTGTCGTGCCTTAATTGTCCTATCTTTTTAGTTTATTTATAGTGTCGTGCCTTAATTGTCCGACTTTTCCCTTTTAGTTTAAGGAAATCATTTGGGCTCAAGTTTAAACATCATTTTCATGTTTTCCCTCTTGAACATAAAAAATGTTTTCTTTCAAACCATTACGGCAATACTTGGTTCTAGAAAGTTTGAGGGAAAATATGAAAGAAAATAGAAAAGAAAAGTGGAAGAGAGGAAAAAAAGAAGGAAAATAAAAAATAAATTTAAAATTAATAAATTGTTTTTATATATTTCTTCAAATTCATTTCATCTATTATCGTTTATTATATAAAGATTGAATAATTTTAAAATATTTAAAATTTTAACTAATTTTAATTATATTTGATTTTTTTTTTTCATACTTTTCATAATGAAACCAAATATGAAAAAACTATTTTCTTTAATACTTTCAAACAACCAAACATAACCTACAGAAAGGACATGTTTGGAATGTTGGAATAAAGAATGGAAATGAAAAATCAATTTTATCTTTTGAATTGCTTTTAAACATTATAATATAAATAAAAATTTCATTGTTGTGGAAACTAAACCTACTCTTATTAAGATTTTAATTTTTCTTTTTTACACAGAATCATGATTCCCTTTCATTTTCTATCATAATTTCCGTCCTATTCCCACGCACCAAACATGCCCACAGGTTCTTTCTAGGAGAGCTTTTTTAAAATTCTATCCATATTCTCTTTCCCACTTAAAAGGGCTGATCCAAGGTACAGGCCCATTCAAGCTCTGATCTCCAATTGAACTCCCTGTAGTAAGTGGGGAACCTACTTTCAGACCCCTCACTTTTAAGAGGTCTTTCACCTCTTTAACTCTTGATGTGCCCAGTGACAGAATTTTCTTGGGGGTGATTGGATGATGGGAAAACCAAAAAACAAAAAACAAAAACAAAAAAAACAAGGTGTCATTGAAAAAGAGGGCCATGGACCATGGACCAGGGTAGTATTCTCTATTCATAACTCCATGTTAGGACCACAGCCCACTTCTCCAAACTCACTCCTTAACATTGAAATGGATGGGGTTTATGCCTGAAGTTTGACACCAAAGATGCAGACTTCTCAGCCCTTTTTCCTCCATTAACTGCTCATTCCACTGTGTTTGGTTCTGTTCCAAGTCCCATGGTGGTAAGTCAGAAACCCTTTTGCAGTTCACTCATGAGAATGCCAAGTAGGGGATCTCTCCATTGCATTTACAGCTCTCTATCATACATGGAAAATAGCATGAAATTGAGGATTATCTGCAGAAACTCATATGAAGAACTGGCAACTGCACCACCAACAGTCAGTGGGTGGCAGAATTGTGGAGGAAACTGTTTGATTTTGTTTCCAGATTTTGAAAATGCTCTTTCTACTGATTGATTTCCATTTCTGTAATATTTTACAAAATCAGAAGCACATTTGCATGTTGTATTATGCATGTGAAAAATGTGTATTTACTTGACTCTTGTGTTTGGCTCATTTTTCTTATTTTTTATTTACCATAAAAAAAATATAAAAGAAAACTGAATATAATTTAATTTAATTAAAATTTTATGTATCTTTAAACGATTTAATCAGAAAAAGAAAAATGAATAAATTAAGTAAGTTTGATGAAATATGTTAAGATAATTTATTAATTATATATATATAAATATTTACTTTCTCTTTCTATTTTTTTTTTCTCAAATGTTTTAAGAAATTTTTAAAAAAATTCTTTTCTCCTCACAGTAATTAGGTTTTTTAATTAAAAATACTTGTTTTAAATTACTTCATTTCCTCTCTCAATCCTAGTGATGGAAATTAAGGTTATATTTGGTTCTCGAAAATGAAAATGTAAGGGAAAGAAAATAGATTTAAAGTCCATAAATTATTTTAATATATTATTTCAAATATTTTTCATTTATTTAACTATTTTATACAAAGATTAAATAATTTTAAAATATAATTTTTTTTTCATAATTTTAATTATATTTAACTTTCTTTCCTATTTTCCATAGTAGAACTAAACATGAGGAATCAAACATAGCCAAAGACTTTTGAGTTGCCTTTAAGACGCCTAAGAATCTTCATTGGTTATTTTACTGATTAATTTTTCATCTCAAGTTTGTAACTCTACTTCCATAATGCAAATACTTGGACCATATTTTTATGGAGAAAACAAAAAGAATGAGAGAGGACTTCTATTTTGAAAGCGAAAAAAAAAAAAAAGTCTTTTCTTGGCCATTTTAGAGAGAGATAGGAAAAGAAGTCTTTTTTCTTGCTGATCGGAACTTTTTTTTAATAGTGATAATTTTTGGATAGAAACTGCTCCTCCATTTTTTTATTTATTGAATTTGATCAAATCAATCAACGTGAACATACAAACCCAATTCCAATACCTAAAATATCATTAATTGATCTGTAAAAAAAAGGAAAAAAAAAAACCGCTTTTTATTATCACTAAAAAATTGTGACATGTTAATATATATATATATATTGAGAGAAGGTGGCAGAGAGGTGCATGGAATTAGTATAAGAGGCCAAGAAATAATTAGCAACATATCGGTAGGAAAGCTACACCCCACCTTTCCAATACTACAATCCAATATATGATATAGAGGAGGGCAAATATTTCCCCTTTCACATTCCATTTCTTTCCTATTCTTAAGGTGTAACTCACATGTATAATATGTTTTCAGACTTATATTTCTTGAATTATTTTTTTATTTCCTAAATCAAAACTAGTCTAAAAGCATAATAATTACTAAAATGTCACACCCATATTAAGAATTTCATTAGGAATTATTTTTTTAATTTAAATTTTGAATTAAAAAATAATTATTTTTTAATAATTAGAAGATATTATTTTTTTGAAAAATGCCCATATTATTAGAAGATAAGAATGGAGAGGACCAAAAAGCAAGTGACAGAAATAACATGAGAGCAAGGAGCCAGAAATGCACAACAAGACAAATAAAATTATTTTCTTTTTTATAAAGAAAAAGGAGGTGTTGAGATGGAGTCCACAAAAAATAAAAAATAATTGTAGCAATTACTTTATATATAAAAAAATTAAAGGGTAAGAACTAAATTTAAAAATAAAAAATATAAAAAAATAAAAATTAAAAAAGGAAAAGAGAAAGGAGTAAAGCAGAAGAAAACAAAAACTGTTCAGTCCAAGTTGTTGACCTAACCTAACCTAACCCAACATCAATTGGGCTGCACCTGAATTACTATACTCCCCATAATACCATATCACTCCCAAATACAACACAACTCATTTTCACTATTTGCACTGCATGCTTTGTACTTTTCTTTCCTTTCTGTTGTTTGGATCCCAAGAATCTTAAACAAGATAGAAAATTTCATGATACCTCTTTGATAATATATCATATCAAATTTTAAGTTCCAACCCTTATGACCATTTTTCATCAAAAAGGTTAAAATTTGGTAAATAAAGAATAAAAATTTAAATTTGTATAATTGAAAAGAGATGTATCCAAACAACACCTAATTTTTATGAAGTTATCATACAAAATTTCATTTTCTAGGAAAATTTAAATGAAGACCAAGATTTGCAATAATGGGTGAGAAAGAAAGAGTGGTTGTGAATAAATGATTAAAATTTTATAGGAGGAAGAACACTTTGTATTTTTGTTTTGAAAGGGGCATTTGGTATTGAGAAGCAAACAAGGAAGAGGGAACCAAAGAAAAGGATGGGAAGGCGTGGCACATATGTGAGGACAACACATCAATCCAATTTGATGAAGTCAGCATCCCACTTTTCCATCTCATTTTCTCCACATTTTATTTATTTATTTATTTTTTATTTTTTATTTTATAGAATACCAAAAATGTCCTTTCAAGGCACCAAAATCTTCTCCCCAATCTAACCTCAGCCTAACTTGATTTTCTTATGGGGCAAACAATTGGATCCATTAATGAAATACTTCATTTGATTAAAAATTTTCATATGTTAGATGATTGTCTATTTATAGACATAATCAATGCATTACATTGGAAACTAATTCATGTCTAATCTTATTCAAAATTGCAAAAATTTCGAAGTAGATATTTTAAAAAAGTATCTACATAAAAATATAATCAGAGTATGAAAAATATAATCGACGTATAAAAAGTATATTTAAGATGATAAAATATAAAATTTATAAATTGGGAATAAGAAATGTGACGGGATAAAAAAATAGTATTATAATATAAATAATGTAACTAGGATACAAAATATGTCATCGAGGTATAAGGAATGTGGGTATAGTACAAAAAATATAAGTACTATACTCATGTATGAAGAGTGTGATTAAGGTATGAAAAATATGATTATGGTACTAAAAAATATATAGGTAGGGTATAAAATTGTGATTAGAGTAGGAAAGATGTAACTAGGGTATAAAAAATACAATCAACATAAAAAACAATGTGATATCCTATATTATATAGGGGGAAATTTTTTAACATTATATAAATATGAATTTTTTTTAATCATGTAAATACGTTTTACGTTTATAAAAGTTTTTTTTGAACTCGGGGTAAACAATATCTATATGGTTATGTGAGAGTTGTTGGTTCAAAATTATATAAAAATATTAAATATGATAATATAAAATACAGGAGTAGAATAAAAATGAAATAAACAAGGATAAAAAGAATATGATAAAAAAGCAATACACGTGACAATGAACGAAGATATAAGATTTTATAATTTATATGTAAAAAATGTTGACAAAAAAAAAAAGTGACTAAAGTATAAAAATGATATAAAGAAAAAAAATGACTAAGATACTAAATTGTGAAAATTGTAAAATAAATATGAAGAGTGTAATAAATATATGAAAAATGTTACTAAAAATAATAATTAAGTAATAAATTTTAAATAATTTTATCAAACAATCCTAATACTTAAAATAATAATTAAGTAATAAATTTTAAGTCAATAATTTAAATATAATTTAATTTAAAATTAACTTAAATTATTAAATAATAAGTATTAAGTTTTACCTAACACATATATAAGATAAAATATATTTAATTTATTTTTATTTTCTTATCATATTTGTCAAATTGCAAAATTACACGATATTAAAAAATGAGTTATAAAGTTTTTAAAAATTTGTGTAATATTACATGCAATCTAAACTCACACAAACTTTCATTTTAAAATACAAAAATAAAAAGGGCATGTTTGTTAATTCCAATTTAGGGTATTTTAGTCCATAGATATAAAGAGTGTGAGGGGCATGTGACTCTCAAAAGGTTGGTTTAATGGGCTTTTGGCCCTTTGGGATATTTTCTTAAAAATGTGATATTTCTTTTTTTTTTTTTTCTTTTTTAAGTAAATAGTAAAAAAATTTATTTGAATTATTATTCACGTCAACCACTTGGATGTGACAAAGAATAATTGTCTGACATGATGTGTGGATGAGTAGAAATTTAATTCATAGACTATAATTTATATTATTTATTAATAAAATTAATGGCTAATAAATTGTATTTGGGACCACACAATTATTATGGGAAGACCTATTCATCCATGTTCCACTTTCTATCTATGATTGAACATTTTTAAATTTATTTATTTTTCTCTAAATTTGGCACTTGAAATTATTTGTCATTTAGAAAAAAAAAACAAGGGTATTAATGTCTTGTATTATACTAATGATTGGGTATTAAAAATGTACTGCTTACTAAAACCCTACTTTTGGGTTTAACACAAGGAGGGCAAACAAGTCATTAGAAGCATAATTTATTTTTATAAATTATTTTTTTGTTGAAATTTATGAATTATTTTGAATATATTTCAATGCTTCAAAATGATTTCGAAAAACAAACATGTTTACTAGTGTTATATTGCAACATAAAAGTATTTTCTAAAAGCCATTTCCCCACCCCTTTATTATTATTTTTTTAATAAAAAATATTCAAACATTTTTTTTATTGTGAGTAAACTTTTTATTAGAAATTTAGATCATATTTTACAATTGTTTTTTAAAACAATTTTTGAAAAATTGTTTTTTAAGATGTTTTGTAAAATAAAAGTTTATTTAATAATTTAAAATATGTTTAAAAATAATTTTTATGTCTAAAATCTTATTTTTAATCATTATATATATTTATATAATTATTTTTAAAATAATTATCATAAATTATTGAAAATAATTAAAAAAATATTATCTAAAAATATATTCTTTTTTTTTTTTTCGTTTCAACTTGTTTTTTAATTTTTAATTTTTAATTATCAAACAAACTTATAATTTTCAGACTAAATCATCATGAAAATATTATACACATATAACATAATAGAAAAACTCTTAAAATATTTTTTTATTTCAAATTTTTAAATAATATAGATAAGAACTACTTTCTTCTATTTTTAAAAACTACTTTTTATTCTTAAAAAAAAAAGAATGTGGGGTTTATGTGGACCATTGGATTACCAAAAATTTCAAAGCTTCAATGTATGATGTGGACCATATGGTCCACCAAATGGACGGTCTTGATCGTGAGAAAAGTGGGGACAAGTTGTTGCAACTTATCCAAAGTACAAATATATGTACGCAGAGCTCCCCAAGGACGAATATAGAGGTACAACTTATTTATTTATTTGTTATGAAAAATAAAATAAATAATAAATAAGAGAAGGAAGGATGGGTGTGAGTGTGAGTGTGTCACACACACGCAGATATTTGATATTCCTTAAAAACGTTGATTTTTGCAAATTATCCCACCGCCTTCGAGAAATGGGTCCCACTCCCAAAAGAAGGAGAGAAAACGGTGTCGTGTTGAGCATCACACAAAGTCAGAAACACGATACACGCTTTCAGGTGGGGGCCATGGAGGCTGCCAGCTCATCAAACTTTAGCTGTATTATCCAGTTGTCATGTGAAGTGAAGCAGTGGGGAAAAAGACACTTGTACACGTCTCTGTGATGGTACATCGTGCTTTTCTCCGTACGCATTTAATGCCCACAGCCCCCCTCCTCCCACCCTTTTTTTTTTTTTCTGCCTTTTCCGTCTCCCCACCCCCTCTATTTAATTTTTACTGCTCCCTGGAAACTCTTTTCAGTTTTCACCGTTGGTAAAAAAATTTCTCCTATATTTTGCTTGGTAAAAACGCTTGGTAATTATAGATAATTTGAATTTATTTATAACTTATTTAATCCACATTTGTTTAAAATTTAATTTGGAATAAATAGGTGAATTAGATCGTAAATATGTTAGATTATGAGATTAATTATATTAACTCTAACCGATGCTTAAATGAGTTCATGATGCATTGCCTAAATTTTAATTAAATCGTGTTTGGATTTATATTTTTAATTTGATTATTATTTGTATTATATCTGAATTGATCCGTTTATAATGCATTTGATTGCATTTTTTTAAAATGTTTATAATCAAATGTTTTTTTCATAAATGTTTTGAAAGAATCACTTAACACATGTTTCTTTAAAAGACATTAGGAGTGATTTTTCAAAATTTTAAAAGTATTTTTAAAAATTTTTCAAAGGCTTTTTTTTCTTTAAAAATATTTAAAGTTCATTTGGTAGTGATTCTAAAAGGTGCTTTTAACCTAAGAGCTCATTTGATCGTGATTTTAAAAAGCATTTCCAACTTTTTTTAACACATAAAATTTTTTATCATTCAAGTGCTAAAAAGGTTAAAAATATTTTTTAAAATCACTGTAAAACACATTTAAAAATGCTTTGAATAGAAGCATTGTCGAACCTATATTTAAATATAGATTAAATATAATTTTTTAATAATAACTAAACAAAAACATTGAGAATTTTTGTCATATGAAGCAAAAAAAAAAATGTTTGACAATAAAAACTATTTTATATTCTGAAAAACAAAAAATATAATATTTTCAGATAACATCTTTTAGTTGTTTTATTTTATTTTTATTTATTTTTTTTAAGATTATTTTAAACAATAATTATATAAATATGAAGAGTGATTAAAAATAAAATATTAAATATAAAAATTATTATTAAAATATATTTAAAATGTTAAAAATAGATTAAAGTTTTAAACAAATTTTTGTCTTACAAAATTTTGAACAACAGTTTTAAAAAATTCTGCTCAAAAACTGTTTTTAAAATAGTTACCACATTCTTAACTACTTTACTGCAAAACAAATAAACCTAAGTCATCGGCAAAGGTGTGTGAGGTCTTGTGAATGAATCGTGTGGGACTCTACTTGAGACGTGGCACATTGCATGCCAACTTCATACTTCCATAAAAGACAAATTTCAGACACTGCCCATTGCTTTTTATTAAACGATTATCTTCTTTAAGAAATTTGATTTTTGTAGAAATTTTTAAAAAATAAAAAGAGAAATAAAATTTAAATTTAATAAAATTTTCTCCGTATTTTCAACGTCAAATCCACAAGAAAGTTACATTTTATATTTTTTGAATTGGGTTTGGATGTCCAAGTGAGATTGACCCAATTTGATTTAATAAAATAAAAATTAGAGAAAATAGTTTTTGGAAATCGAAAAACGATCCAAAATTACTCATATGATATGTGTGTGTATATATATATATATATATATTTTTATTTTTATTTTTTTTTTTGGCATTAATGATTTGGGTAGAGAATTGATGGAGGAAAACACATAATGGGGTAGTGTTTTTAGGTGCATGCCACATTTCATCTACATGATTGGGAGTGAAGCAAAGGTGTGGTCCTCCGAAAATGGACAAAATTGTGGTTATGGAGTCTTAAAAAATGTACAAGTGAATTAGAGTAAGGTGAGACCCAAAACACATCATCTCTAAGTCCCACCTCTTCAGGTTGTTCTGTGGGGAATATGAATGAAAATTATGATGGGAAACCAATGTGAAATAAGGAGAATTAAAAATCCCAATGAGACTAGGATTTAGTTTCCATGGTAAGGAAATTTTCATTCTAAGAAATGATTTAAACAAATTAATAAACCGGAATGAAATTGATTTCTCATTTTTATTCTCTATTTTAACATTTCTAACATAATCCCTATTTCATGACCACATATCTTTCCTGCTAAGGAATGAGAAATCTTTCTCCTGTTACATGAATCCAATTTTCATTTCATTCGGGAAAAGCCATCTTTTTCTCAACAATGTCTTTGTCATTTGATCCAATAGCCTTGCATTAGATAGGAATATATTTGATAAATACTGATAACTCTCGAATGGAGTATTAGATCAGAAAGATCCATTAAATAATGAACTATTGGTTTTAAGCCATCTCTGACAATGAATCAACAATTCGAAGTGCTTTTCTTGCGTATTCTTAATAAATCAGCATTTATATATAGATGTAAGAGGATCGTTTGGGAAGTAAGAAGCCCTTTAAAGTTTTGATCAAATTAGTTAAATAATAAAAAATGTTATTTGACATTGTATTCACATATTAATTATCGCTTTTATATAACACTAAGTTCATGTTTGGTATGCAACAGTGAAGTGAAGGATGAAAATGGGCATTTCATTTATTTTTATTTTTTGGTTGGTTTCAAGTTTGGATACATGAGAATAGAATAAAGAATTATTCAAATGGAAATGAATTGTTAATTATAAATGAGATTTCAATTAAGTGTAGTTTATTTTAGAAAATGTTTTAAAAACGCAAAAACAAAAACTTGTTTGGATGATATTTTTTAAAAAATAATTTTTTATTTTGATTTTATAAAAAAAATTACAAATTCAATTTATATAATATAAATCAATTTTAATTGAAATCTAATTAAAACTAATTTTATATGTACATTAAATTAAAAATAAATAGTTTTTAATAAGATATAAATAGTAATATTATAATAAAATTTTAAGATTTTTTATATTGATATTGAGTAGTGGAGAAAAAAAATGAAACACAAAAGGGATTATGTTCTTATTTCTTTATATTTTTCCTTTTGTTTTTTTAAAATCGATGAAAACAACTTCTACTTATTTTCTAAATACTCTTCTTTATTTTCACTTTATTGTTAAAAGTTATATTTATTTATTTTTTTATTCTAAATTTCATTATTTATTACATTGAAATTGAAACATTCAAACATAAAAATTGGAACCATCAAATTCATTCATATTCGAGGAGAAATAAAAATTGAAATGAAATATTTGTTCTCATTTCTCGTTTTCATGTACCAAACATGACTTAAGTGTTAGGTGATTGATGCATATTTTTTTTTTTAAAAATTAATCTTGTAAAATTTAAACAAGAAAAGTGAAGACTTAAGGCAAACAGTTCCTTAGATGGATTTTCAATTCTATGATCACACACCTATTGTATGAATATGGGTACAAGTTAAAATGATCAAATTTCCAAATATGTTTTGAGTCTCAGTTGAAGTAAAAATGACTACATTTACACATGTTTGCTAGGATGGAGTAAGTCCCAAGTCCCCATTTTCACAGGAAGTTAAGATGCAAAACTAGAGGTAGCAGAGGGCAATAACACATGGTCTAATCCATGTTAAGTGAGAGGCTATGTGTAAAATCATTTTAGAAGTTCCTTTTTTGTGTTAGGATCCTATTTGAGATGTGTATATGAATTTGTAATGCTATAATGCAAAATATTTCATATTATGTTTGGTTTCGGGAAAGTATTAAGAAAAAGGAAAAAAACATTGAAAAAATGACTTTCTATTATTTATTTATTATAAAAAATGGTAAAAAAATAAAATATAATTAAAATTAATTAAAAATAACAAAAAAATAATAATAAAGAATTGAAAGAGTAAGAACCTCTTTGACAACTGTTTTTAAAAACATTTTTATATTTTTTTTGTTCTTAATAATAGAAAACATCTTTTAATTATTTTCATTTAATTTTTTAGGATTATTTAAAAAAAATAATTAAAAATAAAATATAAGAAATCAAAATTAATTTTTAAAATATATTTAAAAATATTAAAATCAAGTTAAAAATATTTTAGATTTTCAAATAAATTTTTATTTTACAAAACATTAATAACAATTTTAAAAACATATTCTTAAAAATTATTTTTAAAAACTGTTTTAAAACAGTTATCAAATATGCACTAATTTTTTTTTTTACATTTTTAAGCTTATTATTATTATTATTATTTATATAAATGTTAAATAATTTAAAAATATTTAAAATATGAACTAATTTTAATGATATATATATATTAAAATAAATAAGAGGAGAAAATAAAAAAGAAAGAGAAAAAGAAAGAGATAGAAGTACGAGGGAAAGTGTCCAGGGGGAAAAAAACAAGTGAACCCCAACCACACTGCCAAGCGCATAATATGACAAAACAGTACCCGCCTACATTTTCTATTTTTCTTATTACAGAAAGGGAAAGGGGGTAAAACTGTCACTTCACCTTGGAACGGACTCCGTTTGTCCTCACGCGCCTTGGCGTCGGCCGCACGCTCGCACTCCTTTGTCCCCCCACTTCCTCCGTTTTCCTTTGTCTCCATCTTCCCACTTTTATTTTCCCTTTTTTATTTTAAAAATAATTTCGCAGAAAATCATTTCCTATTTCTTTTTAATTAATTTATTTTTATTTATATAAAAAGGGTCCCACCTAACAGTTTCTTTCGGCCGCTCACTTTGTCGTCTCTCTCGTCTCCGTTCACCCTAGTCGTTCTTTAGCATTTGTCTCTATTCTCCTGCTATCTTGCGCCTCCCCCTCTTATCCTCCACACCTCCCCCTCTCTCTCCTCTGTTTTATTGCAGGCAGATTAATAGAGATTTTTAATCTCGGAGACACACTCTCAGAGATTAGGGTTTTGTTTTCTGTTGTTATTCTGATCCTCCTTTTTTTTTTTTTTTTTTTTTTCCTTTTCCGTTTTTATTTTTATTTTATTTTTAATTTTGTTTGTTGGGTGGGTTAAATAAGTGTGGCTCCTAGAGAGAGAGAGAGAGAGTGGAGATTTTTTGTTTGATTGTGTGGTGCTGTGTTGGGTTGTGGTTTTGGTTTGGAATTGTGGTGATGAGTCGTGAGGTGGGTAATTGTGGGAAGATCTCTGTTGGGTTTTAGGGTTTTTGGTTCTATTGAATCTTGGAGGGCCTAAAGGCCAGGTTCATGGCCGGGAGTAATGAAGTCAACCTCAGTGAGTCCAAGGTATATTGATTTTTAGTTTGTGTGTTTGTGTTGGTTTGGCGCAAGCCTGTTGTTTGGTGATCAAGTTCGCATTTTTTTGTTGTGGGTTGGTTGAATTTTGGGTATTGGGATTGTGATTCTTTTTTTTTTCCTTGAAACTCGAATTTTTGGCTGGATGAGGTTAGGTTGAGCAGCTTTGTTGGGGGATTTGGTTCGATTTGAAAATTAAATGATGGGTTGGTTTAGTTTGTTGGTTTTCCGAGTTTTGGCGATTTTGATTTTGATAAGTTGAAACTTAGTTGATTTTAGCTTGGTTTTAGGCCAGGTTCTGTTTGGGGTTTTGATACCAGATATGGATTTGTTGATGGGTTTGTTTTGCCCTTTTTGGTTCTTTGAATATGTGGCCTTTGCGGTCCTTATTTTTGTTCCTAAAAGTTGAAATTTTTGTTGCGTATGGTTTAATCAGTTTTGTTTGGGGATTTTGATCGGATTCTGAAGATCAAATTTGGACTTGCTGATGGGTTTGTTCTATCCTGTCTGTATTTGAATTTTGGGTTTTGGGATTGTGATTTTCTCATTGAAAAGTTGAATTAGCTGATTTTCGTACGGGTTTTGAGTTCCTTTGGAATTTTGATATGATATGATTTGAAGGCTTTGATGGTTTTTTTTGGGGTTTTGTATGCTGAATTTTCTTGTATATGAGCATGTCCTTATCGATTTTGTTATTTGTCCAAGTGGTTTCTTTCGTATTTGCGTGGTTTCTGGGGCTTCTCTGTTCATGTCTTCATTTATTTTCTCATCATTTGTGGATTCATTTGAACCCTATATGCAGGGGAAGAAGTTTACCGCTTTTGGTCGGTATTGTGTGAGTTGAATTCTAAAATTTCTGAATTTTCTCCTGTTCTTCTATATACAGAGGGTGGTTCCACTAAATACATGGATTCTGATATCCAATTTCAAGCTGGCTTACAATCTTCTGCGCCGTCCTGATGGCACCTTCAATCGCCACTTGGCTGAGTTCCTTGACAGGAAAGTCCCTGCCAATGCAAACCCAGTTGAGGGGGTGTTCTCTTTTGATGTCATCATCGACCGGAGCACAAGTCTCCTTAGCCGAATCTACCGACCGGCCACAGGAGAAGAAGCTCTCCCCAGCATCATGGAGCTTGAAAAGCCGGTGACGGGTGATATTGTTCCTGTCATACTTTTCTTCCACGGTGGGAGCTTTGCACATTCCTCTGCTAATAGTGCAATATATGACACACTTTGCCGGCGCCTTGTTGGCATATGCAAGGCTGTTGTTGTGTCTGTGAATTATCGGCGAGCACCTGAAAGCCCATACCCTTGTGCCTATGATGATGGCTGGGCTGCTCTTAAGTGGGTTAACTCGAGGCCATGGCTTAAAAGTGAGGAGGACTCAAAAGTTCATATATACATGGTTGGGATAGCTCTGGGGGCAACATTGTTCACAATGTTGCTTGAAGGCAGTAGAATCCGGAATTGAAGTATTGGGAAATATACTACTGAACCCAATGTTTGGTGGACAAGAGAGAACTGAATCAGAAAAGCGTTTAGATGGAAAATATTTTGTCACTATCCAAGACGGGACTGGTACTGGAGAGCTTTTCTCCCTGAAGGGAAGATAGGGACCATGCGGCCTGTAACCCTTTTGGTCCAATGGTAAAAGCCTTGTAGGAATGAAATTCCCCAAGAGTCTTGTTGTGGTTGCTGGGTTGGATCTTGTTCAGGATTGGCAATTGGCTTATGTTGAAGGGCTTAAGAAAGCTGGTCAAGAGGTGAAACATCTATACCTGGACAAGGCAACAATCGGCTTCTACTTGTTGCCAAACAACGACCACTTCTATACTGTCATGGATGAGATAAGTGACTTTGTGAGTTCTAACTGTAATAGACTTAACTTTACGGACAGGCAGCCATACATAACAGAAGGTTGACATTTCACTCGGGGTTATATTTCTCCTGAAGGGGTTGTTTGCAGTTGATAAGCTTGTGTAGTATTACTACTTACTGTTTTCTTGATCATTGCGATGTTAAGATTCTGCTCCCCAATGGGGTCTGGTTCTTCTTGGTATAGAGATGACTGGGCTTGGCTGTTGGAGTAGAAGGCTTGGTTCAGCATCTAGCTGGATTAGGATCTTGTGTCTTTGGGACATCCACATCCAAGTGGCATGACTGCGGGTGTTATGGTTTGATGAAGGCTCTTGTGGCAGCATGAGCCGCCGGTTGACTAAGTTTAGCAAACCCACCAAATCTAAGATTACCCTCTGACTTCCGGCATAAGGAGAGGAAGACAGGCACATGCGGGTAATCGTTTGGTGGCCGATCAATTGGGGTCGGTGCCTGGCTAATGTTATATAGCTAATTTTAAGACGTGGATGAGAAACCTTCCATGATATTGTGAACCTGTATGTTTATACATATGTTCTAGAATTTATATAAAGATGTTTGCTTATCTGTTGTTCACATCTTTCCCTCTATTGCTGTTTCTGCTTCATTTTTTCTTTTAAGGAAAAACAGATTCATTTTAGAAGGCTGCTTGAAATCAGACTTACTGTGTTCTATTTGGAGGCTTACAGTCAAATATACCTGACTTTTATGTTGAATGATACTGTAAATACTTTTTTCCAACTGCTTCTTTTTGGTTTAGAATTGCTGAGAGATTCAAATTGTTACAGAATGGACATGTTTTATGTTAATAGCTGGTTTCTAGTAATTTTTTAGTGTTAAAGGAGTGAAGTCTGAAACTTGGAACGCTGCAAGACAGCTTAGACTTTGGAACCATTCCTTCTATAAAATGAAAGCTTTGGTGATTGATAAAATTTCCAGGATTTGTATGCTGGACCTCTTGTTTGAAGTTTGTCCTGCATTTCCTTGAATCAACTGCCTAGATTTGTGTGTAGAAGTTGTCTTGTATCCCTGAAATAAGAGTGAATGGTGGATATGATCACAAGATGCACAATGATAGGAATGGCTTATGGTAGCTAGGAAAGGGAACCCTTGTGCAGTTTGCCCAGCTTTTTGGCTGCCCATTGGCTTAACTTTCTGCATAAGTAGGCGGTCTTTGCCAAATTAAAGAGGTTTCGGTTACCACAAAAGCATTTAATTGAGATTTTAGTTCATAAATGATGTTTATGTGTCTCAACTAGTTGAGATAAGGCTTTTTTAATTGATAGATACGTGTGCAATCCATCAATTGAATTTGCCCAAAAACTTCCAGTAAAAGCCATTAGACAATACATCTACTAACTGAATGTCCTAAACAAGTTTGAATCAAAACCCCAAAACAAAGGAGGGTGTGGTCAATATCTTGCAATGAATGATTGGAGGCAAATTCATATCTCTGCAAATTTTGCCATCTTTTGAGATTGATGTGATTCATTCTTTGTCAGATGTTGAAGATGATAAGTTTGGAGAGATTGGCAATGGAGACAATGCAAAATTGGCTTGTTTTGAAGGCACTTATTGGTGGTTGGAGTTTTGGATGGTATTGAGAAGGGACACATTGAGAAGCCTCAGACAGAGCTTTGAAGCTGCTGGTATTTGCTTTCGAAGAATATTAAATGGTAAGGAACAAGCTAAGCTTTGGACAGAGACATGCAGTCCTCTTTAATTGACTTTCCATGCCCAAATTTGAATATGATAGAAACAAGAAACTGGGTTTGTTTGATTTGAAGGTTTATTATGTTTTGCCGTATTATTTTAGTTCTTTCCTTTTCCTTGCCCCCCTTTTTTTTGGACCTTAATTAGCTGGTTCAAGGTCACACTGCTATGCAACATTTCCATGGAAAGTCACTGTCATCAAATGAGTTTTCCTTTGTTTATTGTTGGGCAAATCTGAACTTGGGTACAATGTCCAGTTGGCTACCAATGGGACTTTAACATTGAGATCTGGGCTTGGGCTGGGGCCTTTGGCACCAATCCATGTCAAAGATTGATCTGAATTTACTCAATAGCTTCATTTATTTATTCATTTTCAATAATATTTGGAATAGTTGTGGTTCAAGAAAGTGAATCTACCTGAAAAACTAATGAGTGGGGACAGAGATGCAAGTTTGAAGAAGGATTGGGTTTTGAAGAAAAAAAGGGGACAAAAGCAGCATTTTGAAGTCAAAACATCTCATTATTTAAAGGTCTTCCTGTCGTAAGGTTCTCCAACATATATGAATACTAAATGCATGAAAGATGGAAGTTCCCTTGTGTAATTTCAGTAACTGCAGAAGAGTCACATGGTGCCAAGTTGTTAACTTCAAAATGGTTCAAGCATCTAAATTCAAACATGAGGAGAAGCAGCACATGGTATGGATTAGATGCCTTTGAAAATGGAGGGGAGGAATCTAGTCTCATTGTTTTCAGAGGAATGAACTCTAAATGATCTATTTTCTTAACTACTATTAAGGGCATGTTTGGATGATGTTTTCAAAAATTGTTTTTTGTTCGTGAAAATAAAAAATACTAAAAACTCGTTTGGCAAAGGAGTATTAAGTTGTTTTCTGTGTTTTTGGTGTTTTCAAATACCCCAATTTTAGAGAACATCTGAAACGAATGTGCTGCTCTGGTGTGGGCAATTGTTATCTATTCTGCTCTCTCTCCTCTCCAGGCACCTTTTTGTTTTTCCTTCTGATGGAGTGGGGAAGATTATCCCTATTAGGATATGAGAAAACATAGGAAATGAAGCAAATCAAGAAAATCCAAAACTCCTCGTCATTTCTTCTTCCAAACAACCCATAACAAAAACCTCAAAATTCTCCCACCCTCAATTTTCTCAACAACCAAACATGGTGATACCTAAAAAAAATATTGAAGAAAAGAAAAATGGAACAAAAAAATATAAGAATAATAACAAAAAAACAGTAAATCAAATAACCGATTTTTTTATGTGAGAATTTAGAAATTCTGGAAACTCCGCCCTGTTGATTCCATTTATTTTTGTATTTTTCCCTTTGCAGTTGAATTTCTTTAGATTTTAATGAGGAGGCTGTAGTTGTGGGACCGTGGGAGTACGTGGAGTGTTGGGAGAGAAAGTAGAGAGAGAGAGATCTTTAGCCAGTTAACCTAAGCAAAAGCCTGAGTGGATGGGCATGGGCATGGGCATGGCATGATGGTGTTGTTGAAGAAATATATTAAAACTATCAAACAAATGGATTTTCATCTAACCTTCTTGTATATAAAATTTGGGTTGCCTTGTTGAAAGGTGTATTTTATATGGTACTACAAGTATTTCCTTTTCATACAAGTATTCTAAAAAATTATTTTTATCAACTCAATCAAATATGTTTTTTTTTTTTTTTTTAGTTTTTAATAACAAAAATTATTTTTTGGAATTCAATTTCTAAAGGTATTTTTATTTTTGAAAACATACAAAATTATTTTTAAAAACTGTTTTTCAGAACAACTTTTAAAAACACTTCTCACACAGACCCTAATTGTTAATACTATTTATTGGTGCAATTTTTGCTTCAGCATCCGTTGCATATGTTGCAACTTGGGCAACCTGACTTTGATCGGTCTTGGACAATCGTTTTAGCATTTGAGTTGGGTTTGGATTATCTTTTTTCAATTTCAACTTAATTTAATTTGGGTTTGGGCAAATGCTTGTGTAACTCAAAGCTAATTTAATATTTTTTTATAATGTTAGAAAAATACATAAAATTATATCATGTACTTTTTCATAATGTTAGACATACATAAATTTAAAGCTTAAAAATTGAAATTGAGTAGGACTTGGAATAAGTACATTCGATCCAAGTTTGAATTTGATTTAGATTTATTGTTTCTTAATTTGGATTGAACTTAAATCCAGTGAATTATAACTGAATCAATACTACTAAAATATGTGAAATAATTTACTTTATTATTTTAAAATATTAAAAATTTATTTATTTCTCTCTCTCTTTTTTTTTTTGGTGTAGAATGTTTGAATTGTAACATTGATCAATTCAGAACAACCTAATGCATCATTAGTTTAAACTTGGCAAAAGAATTGGAGTCCATCTTCACATTAATCAGTTTCATCTTCCTCCATTTTCCCTGATTTTCTCACTCATTTTCTCCCTTAACAAGGCTGGTTTGAGACTAGTAAAATAGAAGTAGAACAGCACAGGATAAATTGAATGGAAGACAGATGATGATGGATTCTTCATGTTAAGGAAAGAAGTATTAAAGATCTGGACTTGATGTGTTGTTGTGAATCCTGTGATTCTAGCATTGGTTACATCATCTTCAATAGATAGAAAACTAAAAACAACCAAATGGCATCATTCTGCCAGGTTAAAAGAGACTGTTAATTCTAGAATTCATAGCAACTTGACCTTATCAGCAACAAGCTCATGGGAAAAATGAACTCATCAGTGGCCTTTAGCAACATATGCAAAAGATGCTGCAGCAAAAATTGTTGTGGCAGATGACACCAAGGTCCAGAAATTCCTCTTCTTGTGTGCCTCAGCCAGAGTCTTCTGCAGAGTCTCCACTTGCCTCTTCATGTCTTCTACCTCGGTCTCTCTGCTTCTGAAAGCATTCTTTATGGCTTCTAGCTGTGCTGCAAATGGCTGAGTTTCTTCTTTGGTGTTTTGCTCATAAACACCCTCTTCTTGCTTTCCATTATTTTCATCTTTGGATGGACAAACCAGGGCTCCGGTGTTCTTCAACATGGCTAAGGCCAGTTCTGAATTAGCAAGCATTGATTCAACTTTACCCCGCATATCATCGATTCCTTGTTGAGCCTCCACAAGGTTCTTCTCTGCTGAAGCCTTTTCGCCCTTCAACATTTCATAGAGGCTCTGCAACTCTTTCTTTTCTCCAATGAGCTTCTCATGGTCCCTCTTCATCTGCTCCAGCTCTTTCAAGGTTTCTTCAGTATTCTTCTCCATTTCCACAACTTTTGTCCTCAGGTTGTCTCCGCTCTTTTTCTCCTCAGCAAGGCCCTTCTTCACATCATCTCTCTCTACTGTAATCTGATTCAATGCATCTCTATAGTGGGTAGCTTCAGATTGCAATTGCTTGTTCTTCTCTGCAATCTCTCCAAATTTCTTTTCCAATTTGGAAAGAACATCCACGAGCTCACGCACGTCCTTCTGCAACTCAACAATTTCACTCTCCTGTTTAAATTTCACCTCCTCAATCGCATTTTTCTCACTAAGTATCTCCTCCACCTTTTGCTTCTGAACCTCTAGTTGCTTCTGAGCGTCCTCCAGACTCTTCATGGTGGAAACCTTTTCCCCCATTAAACTTTCCAAGCGTTTTTCCATCTCGTTTTTCTCTGAGATCAGTGTATTGCTCTCCATTTCCATCTTCTCTTGCTTCTCTTTAGCCTCAACTAGATTCTTCTCCAATTCACAAACTTTGATCCGCAAATCCTCTTGCTCCTTCAGCAGAGCACATCTGTTCTCATTGAGTTCACCCACTTCCTTCTTCAACTCATTTATCAACACCATTTGGGTACTTCTCTCCTTCTCAATCCCCTCTTTATCACTAACAATGGCCTCAATCTTAGCCTTCAAATCATTATTCAACCTCACTGATTCAGCCAACCTCCTCTCGACCAAATCTTTATCAATTTTCAGGGACTCGATGCTTTCATCTTTCTTCTCTTTTTCTTCTATCAGTGCCTCACATTCCATTTGCAGTACACTCACCTTCTCTTCAGTCTTTTTTTCTCTCCCCTCCATTTCAACCACTTTCAACCTCAACCTATTTGCCTCCTCAGCCCAAAAATCTCTCTCACTCCTCATTCCATCCCTCTCACCACTGACATGATCTAGTAATAGCCTCTGTTTTTCCAGATTGCCCACAACCTCATTGACCTTTTCCTTCAACACCTCAATCTCACTCTTCACCTTCTCACCCTCTTCTCTCCTCAAATCATCAATCTGGGTCTCAACAAAGAGACCCATTACGCTCTTCTCCAACTCCAACCCCATTGTCTGCTCCCTCAGCTGCTTCAACTCATCGTCCAAGATCTTCTTCTCCATCGCAAACCGAGACAACTCAGACTCCAAAGCCTCTCTGGACTGCTGCAGAGACTCCACCTGTTGACGACGCTCAAAGGTCTCTTTGAGGAGCAGAGAGTTGAGGGACTTGAGGTTTTGGAGTTTCTCAGAAGGGTCCTCCATGGGCGTGGTATCGTGGTCGGTCGGGTCTTGGTGTTGTTGGGTTGTCTTGTCTTGGTTGTTCGCCTTCTTCTTGGCCATTATGCGGATTGGGGATGAGAGGCTTAGGGTTTCTGTACGGTTTATATGGCTGAGAATGGAGATAACAGCGTAGAAACAATCCAGAGGTTTATCAAGGGTTTATATTGCGGAAGAATATAATGCTGCAGAAACCATTTCTCACATCCATCCAATATTTTGCCACGTGGCTCATGAAAGGAAATTACACCACTACCACTATTGTATTTTTGAATTTTGAATAAAAATATTTAAAAAACGCCTACTACTGTAATTTTGTTTCAATACTCATAATTATTTTTTTAAATAACCTGAATATTATAATATAAATGGAGGGGGTTGAAGGGGCAGAAGATAACGGGAAGAATTGACACGGTCATTTTCAAATTCAAATTTTTGGCTCAAAGTTTGAGGACTTCATGGGGAACCCCAACAACTGTTGGTAGATCACCTATCCTCCACGTCACTGCCGTTTATTGGCTTACAAAATGCATTTCAAATGAAATTCAGTGCATTTGTATTCATTTGCATTCAATTTCTGTCATGTGGGAGTGTTTCCTATAGATGTAAATTTAAAAGAATTTGACCGTCATTTTGAGACTCTTTGGAAAATAGCAAAAATGTTAAAAGAAAATATATATATATTTTTAATATTTGAATTTTTTCAAAATGGTTGAAAAAAAAATATTAAGAAAAGGAAAGCCAATCTTGTCAAAAGATTTCTTCTCACAAGGGAATAATTTTATAACTTTTCCTTGTTTGTTTTTTTTTTTTCTTTTCTTATATTTTTTTTCTCCATTTTCTTTGGCTCAATCTCTATACAAACTAGTATATAAGCAAAGATTGAACTTGAATTAAAAAAAAAACGTGAGTCTATCTTGGTTTCATTTTTTTTTCTATTTCCGAGATTATGCTTCTTATAATTTATTCACTAACTAATTATTTTTATCATAATCTTTTTCTTACTAAAAATGTCTGATTCTAAATTACTTATGTTTTTGAAAAAAATGAGGTATTTGGTAAAATTAAAAAAATATTTTTTTTAAAATAAAAATTATTTATAATGTTTTCTCGAAAAAAAAAATGATAAGTAATTTTCCTAAAAACACTTTTAGAGAAATATTTATATAAAAAAATGCTTTGAGTAAAAACAATACTAAACATATATTGAAATTGATTTTAATTTGCATGTTAAGAAATGGTAATTTTTATGAGACAATTGTGTTTTGGACTTAATTGGGCCCAAAAATTAAACTTTGGTCCATATAAGTTTACTATTTAAGCCCAAGACCTAGAGGAAGTGTGAAAATTGAAAAGAATGATATAGATTTTTTATCTTTTCAAAAATGACCTTTATTAACCATAAAAAAAGAGAGTAAAAAAACATTAATTTAAATTTTATTCATTTTTTAAACCTCAATAAAATTTAATTTAATTTAGTGATTTGGAAAAAAATACACCCTTTTCCAAAAAAATAAAAATAAATTATTATTTAAAATCAAATATCTTGGAAAATATATATTTTTTAAAATTATGTATATAAAAATATGTCAAAAATATTTTTTAAAAATGATATATTTTAGAATATATTTTTTTAAAAAAATTAGTTTTCTAAAAATAATAAATTTTCAGAATAATTATTAAAAAAAATTAAGATAAAAAGTTGTGAAATATTATGGTAGAAAATACTTAAAATAGTTTTCAAGGGTATATTCGTCTCTTCATATTTTATATCATTCACATCAATTATGCAATTTTTATGAGTCAAATCTTAATTTTTGGACCAGTTAATCTAAAACACAATTGTCCCAATTTTTATTTATATTCATTGATACAACAACATTTATGACAATATGAATATTATGTCAATATTCAATCCCTTGTATACCAATATAAAAAGCGCGTATATTAAATAAAAAAATTATGTAAATGTAAGCTTTGAATCGATGTAAGGATACCCACATCTTCTTCAAAAGCATGTACAAATAACTAGCCCTTTTATAGATATTTCAGATGTAAAGAATCATAAGTTATTAGAAAAAGTTCAATGTGGGGTTGAAGTAAGTAATTTTTAGCAAATATTCAATTGATAATCTAGATTATATTTAAGGACAAAAAACTACTATATCGCTCCTAATAGAACATGTTGGAAATGTAAATAAATGAGTTAGGGGTGAGTTTGAGATTTTTCTTAAAAACTCGAGAAGAGTTTGGGTATTGTCTTGTCCAACCTCACCCCGACCCGATTATATATAAAATTAATTTAATTTAATTTTGATTTTTTTGTTTTTAATAGGTGAAATCATGTACAAGTGCACTATTTGAAAAATATAGATGAATTGAAAAGTGGAATGGGGAAGGATTGGCTTCCCTGAGGAAAAAACATAGGAATGGAAATGTGGAAGTCGAGTGTAGTTTTGGAATCATGATTAAATGTATTTTTTTATGAAACCTACTTTTTTTTTTTTTTTTTTTTTTTTTTTTTTTTTTTCAGTTCTCAACTCATTCATATTTTAATAATGCACCTTTACATGATTCCCCATTTTTTAATATAATAATAATGATAATATAATAATACTTTTTAATAAATAAGTTATAAAAATTATAATATTTTAATTATTTATAAAATATATTTATTTTAATGTAATTAAAAATAAATTTTAATTTTTTTTAAAAAAAAAGAGAAATAGGGCGAGGTGGGGGACCTGCCTCGCCCTATCTCACTTAATTTTTTTAATGAAACGAGAATGAGAATTATTTTGAATACAATAGGTGGAGTTAGGAAGAAGGCAACCTATGCCAAACCTGCCTGTTGTCATTCTTTGATGTATCTTCTATTTTTAAAACAAAGAGTATAATAACTATTTTAATTAAGTATAAAAATACTTGAATTTTGCTCCTATTTAACTTAAAATTTTCAAATAAATATTAATTATTTATATTTAATTAAAATTTACCTTACCTTTTTTTTAGAGTATCTTCTATGTTTTAGAATACGAAGATAAAACAATTAAGTCCTTTAACTTGATTAATTATAATTATTTTTTTCAACTTAATCTTCCACTATTTTTCTAATATTGAAAAGTTCTAATTTGAGACATGAATACTTGTATTTTTAATGCAATAATTATATATTTGGTCATATAATTAATGTCACATAGGATATGTATATTCTATGATATTATATCTCATTGGATAAAAAAAAACATATGTTAAAATATGATTTTAAATGAGATATGATATATTTGGATATGCATATCCTATGGACATGATATTTTAAGGTAATATATTTAATGATATATGTTATATTATATTACGTTTATATTTAATTTATGAAATAAATAAATAAATATAAAATATATATTATTTTCAATATTGAAAATAAAAATTATATCACATTCCAATATTTTCTATTTAAAAAAAATGAAATTTCTCTTATCTTTAACAATATTTATGATTAATATTTGAACTTTACAAATAATTTTTGTATATTATATTATTTAATATATAAAAATAATTTATATCATATATTAATATTATTTTATAAATATTTTTTTGGTTTTTCTTTTTTAATCATAAATTTAATTTATAATAAAATTTTTTTTTTTATAAAATGAGTATGTAAACAAAATACAAAATTGATAAAAAGGTAAATTTATAATACATGAGATATACATATCTCACATTTAAGTATAATAATATATTCTACCCTTTTTCGTATGGATGTTTGGTTAAACATATGATAAATGATGAGAAAATTTATCTTATCTCATCATCAACTAAATATAAGATAAGATATAATGTCCAATCTCTTATTCTATTCCATACTATATCGGAATAACTAAACATGGTTAGATTAAGGTCTCTTTGGGAATTGTTTTTTGTTTTATATTCTTAAGAATAGAAAAGATGATGTTTTCAGATAACATTTTTAGTTATTTTATAATGTTTTAAGAAATAATTATACAAATATGTAAAATGATTAAAATAAAACACTAGATAAGAAATTATTTTTAAAACATATTTAAAAATATTAAAAACATGTTCAAAAATATTTTGGGTTTTCAAACAAACTTGTGTTCTACAAAAATAGAGAACAATTTTCAAAAACTATTTTTTAGAATTGTTTTTTAAAATAGTTACCAAACAAAACCTAAGATATTCACTTAAAATGTAATTTTTAATGAATTATTTTAAATATTTTATATTTGAAAACTATCTACGCATACAAATTTCAAATAAATATGAATTTTCAAAGCAATGGTATCCTCGAATATGATTTTATTTAAGCACAAAGGAAACATAGTAATTCTATAATCTTTGTTTTTCCCACATCACTAATTATTTTTGGTAATCCAATTATTAAATTTTTATTTTTATGTTTTTGAAAAAAAAATAAAATTGAATATTTGATTTGGTAGTGATTCTAAAATTAATCATATTAGGACATTTATCTTACTAGATTTCTTCCCTCAATTATAATTTCCTTATTTAGTGATATTTCTTTTGTGTACATTATTTTCTTAGTTGTACATATATTTTTGATAATGACCCACGAGTTGATGGATGAAATTCTAATTATATTTTGAAATTGAATCGATTATCCAAGGAGGAGATGATATCGGTTTTTGTGGCTCATAATAGAGCAATGGCGAGGCTCGTTGGGTTGCTGGTTTTCATCGGATTTCTTGGAGCTTTGGTGTACTTCAATGTTTTCACACATCAAATGCTCAACTTCAATTCAGAGCTCGACCTCGACGAATCCTGATGGATACCGACGTCGATATGGATGATTTCTTCGGTCTCTTCTATTTGTTGAAGGAAAATACATCTGAATTCAACTTAGAGTTCTTTTCTTTTAATCCACTTAATAGCATTATTAATTTTTGCTTTAGAGCACGTTTGTTTTTTTAGTTTTTTATCAAAAGTAATTTGTTTTAAGACTTTAAGTTGTTTTTTTTTAGTTTTTCATGTCTTATTATAAATTTTTAACGGAATAGAAAAAGTCAAAATATTTGAACGTGCTTGGTTTTTTAATATTTATTTGAAAACAATTTGCTTTAAGACTTTTTTTTTTCTATTTTTTTCATGACTTATTATAAATTTTTAGCTAAATAAAGAACACTAAAATATTTAACTTTTTTAAATAGAAAAAATAACATATTGATTTTTTGAAAATTAAAATCTTGAAAATCATTTGAGAACTGAAATTTTGAAAATTAAATTTAAGAATTGGAGTTTTGGAAATTAAATATGAAAGAAATTGGAGTTTTGAAAATTAATTGAGAATTGAAATTCTGAAAATTAATTTTAAGAATTGGAATTTTGAAAATTAATTTTAAAGAAACCGGAATTTTAAAAATTATTTGTGAAATGGCCCTCCAAACACGAGTCCATTAACATAAGAAAATTCATGCCAGGTATCAGGTCAAGTGCATGGCTTGGGGGAATATGTTTTCCACTGAGAAAATCAAGCAATACCGTGCCAAAGCTGTAAACTACACTTGCAGCAGTCACTTCACCTGTTCTCAAGTATTCTGGGGGGTGACGGCCAAGTTTGTACTATAGCTTTTGTGCTATTCTTCATAAATAGATGCAAAGCCTCTTCACCATAGCCACTTTGGGCATATTCAGCAATGATAGCTGCCCATGAGATGGAATCACGCTGAGGCATCATTGCACATAACCTGCGATAATAGCATTCCACGAAACTGAATTCTTCTCCGGCATTCCATCAAAAACTCTTCTGGCTTCATCCAACATCCTATTCTGCACATATCCTGCCTGACACCATTGCTGTCCAAGTGAAGACATCCTGAACTGGAGACTCCTCAAACAATCTCTGTGCTTCCGACAACTCCCCATTCTGGGCATACCCCGTAATCATAGTATTCCATGAAACTTCATCACTCTCTGGGCTTAGCTCATTCCCCTGAAAACTCGCAGGCCCATAACTCTCACCCAACTTTCTTTCTCCTCTCTGTTTTTGCTCTTAAAATCTCCTCACCCGGCTCTCTGTTTTTCTCTCAAAACGTCCCCTGTTTCTTGTCACTCCAGAATATCCCCCTCTTGCTCTGTTTTCAGCTCGTTTTTCTTCTCCTCATGCTGATGCCGAAGCTTGTGCGATGGGGAAATCAATGAAGTGGAGAAGCTATCGATGATCAAGGAGAATCTGATCATGCGCCACTTCTGGATGAGGAACTGATGGTGCGCTGACGATCCTTGAGGGCTTGATGGCGGTGCCGTTCAATGAATCCCGCAAATGCTACTGGTGATGAAGTTTGAACAAATCTGAAGGCAGAAATCGGCCTTGCTCCAGTGGTAAGTCATTTACAATGAAGGCTCATCTACTTTCCTAACCCCGTTGGTGGCTAACGCTTATAAACTTTTGAGGACCTCTTCCATGGAAAACCCACTTGCTAAGCTCAATAAAAAAAACGCCCAGTGCTGAATCTCTTTCCTGATTCTGAATCAAAAGCTTAACTCGCTCAATTGGTGCAGCAGCTGATTTGGAGACTGCGGCAGAAACTCCTCCCATGAGGAAATCAATCATAAAACCTTTTGCACCTTTCTCCGCAGGAGCTTGAGCAAAGATGGGAGACAAGGGTGATACAAGGGCCGGGCCATTGCCACTGCTTGCTGGCAGTAAAGAGGTCTGCAAACCTCCATTCACATAGGCACTGCTCAGACTGTGTACACTGGTATTTCCGGATTGCAAATTAGGCGACAGTGTAGAAAAAGAGATAAGACTGCCCATTTATTTTCTGAAATATTGACGAATGCTGTGATCCATCCGCCATGTTTGAAACTAAGAACGGTGACCTTAACCCGTGAAGGTCGCCGTGAGAGACCACAACTCATTCTTCTTCCTTATAGCTCATGCATTTGGATGAGAACCGAAAACAGAGGAAAATTATAGCAAAGAGACGTCTCCAGAAACAGAGCATAACATAATAAACAACACAAGACATCAGTGGAAGCTCCACTGCAAAGATTATCAGTGAACTTACTGACCGGGTGGGAGAGATTAAATCAAACATTAACGGAAAATGATTCTCAAGCATTTCACAACAAAGTTAAAACAAGGTGAGGTTACTTTTCAGCAAGAAAAATGATAGCAGGTAATGTGAGGATAACAATGGCAGATAAAGCAATGATAACAAATCCAAAGTTATCTTTGGGACCGACCAAAAGACCAAATGTGTGGCTCAATATCCACATCCGAACTGTGCACAAAATATTGCAAAAATCAGTAGAATAAGGAACATACGAGAAAACAGAGACATGAAATCAAGGTTAACACTTATCTTGTGCTCCTCCTCTTCCTTTTGCTCTGTTTTTCTTCTTGACCCCCCCTGCTCTGTAGCTCTCTGTTTTTCTTGCTCTCCCCCGAAAATCCCTCCGTCTTTTTTTTTTCAAGCCCCCCTTTCCTTTCCTTCCTCCCCCCACCCCAAAAGAAAAAAACTCTCCTCCTCGGACTACTCCATACCTACCCCTTTCCAACTTCTCTGCCAGCTTCCCCCAACTGGTTTCTTCTCCACCGAGCCTTCACCAGCTTTACTGCTCACCATCCACTCATCTCTCTCCGTTCAGAAGAAGTCCCATCCCAACCACCAACATGGCGAAGTGGTGGTGTCTTCTTGCCACGCGTCCCACGCAGCTGTTAGCACTTGTGGAGAGGTCGTCCCCCACTTTCCAAAAAAAAGCCAGC